>NW_027457171.1:0-165000 GCF_040206685.1 Ascaphus truei | reverse complement strand
CCCGCTCCCCTTTCTCCCCCCCCGCTCCCCCCTTCTCCCCCCCTTTCTCCCCCCCGCTCCCCTTTCTCCCCCCCCGCTCCCCTTTCTCCCCCCCCTTTCTCCCCCCGCTCCCCTTTCTCCCCCCCCGCTCCCCTTTCTCCCCCCCCGCTCCCCTTTCTCCCCCCCCGCTCCCCTTTCTCCCCCCCCGCTCCCCTTTCTCCCCCCCCGCTCCCCTTTCTCCCCCCCCGCTCCCCTTTCTCCCCCCCCCCGCTCCCCCTTTCTCCCCCCCCCGCTCCCTTTCTCCCCCCCCGCTCCCCTTTCTCCCCCCCCGCTCCCCTTTCCCCCCCCCCGCTCCCCTTTCTCCGCTCCCCTTTCTCCCCCCCGCTCCCCTTTCCCCCCCCCCGCTCCCCTTTCCCCCCCCCCCCGCTCCCCTTTCTCCCCCCCCCCGCTCCCCTTTCTCCCCCCCCCCCGCTCCCCTTTCTCCCCCCCCCCGCTCCCCTTTCTCCCCCCCCCCGCTCCCCTTTCTCCCCCCCCCCCGCTCCCCTTTCTCCCCCCCCCGCTCCCCTTTCTCCCCCCCGCTCCCCTTTCTCCCCCCCCCGCTACCCTTTCTCCCCCCCGCTCCCCTTTCTCCCCCCCCGCTCCCCTTTCTCCCCCCCCCCGCTCCCCTTTCTCCCCCCCCCCGCTCCCCTTTCTCCCCCCCCCCGCTCCCCTTTCTCCCCCCCCCGCTCCCCTTTCTCCCCCCCCGCTCCCCTTTCTCCCCCCCGCTCCCCTTTCTCCCCCCCCGCTCCCCTTTCTCCCCCCCCGCTCCCCTTTCTCCCCCCCCCCGCTCCCCTTTCCCCCCCCCGCTCCCCTTTCCCCCCTCCCGCTCCCCTTTCTCCCCCCCCGCTCCCCTTTCTCCCCCCCCGCTCCCCTTTCTCCCCCCCCGCTCCCCTTCCCCCCCCCCGCTCCCCTTTCTCCCCCCCGCTCCCCTTTCTCCCCCCCCCCCGCTCCCCTTTCTCCCCCCCCGCTCCCCTTTCTCCCCCCCCCGCTCCCCTTCCCCCCCCCGCTCCCCTTCCCCCCCCCGCTCCCCTTTCTCCCCCCCCGCTCCCCTTTCTCCCCCCCCGCTCCCCTTCCCCCCCCCCGCTCCCCTTCCCCCCCCCCGCTCCCCTTTCTCCCCCCCCGCTCCCCTTTCTCCCCCCCCCCGCTCCCCTTTCTCCCCCCCCCCGCTCCCCTTTCTCCCCCCCCCGCTCCCCTTTCTCCCCCCCCCCGCTCCCCTTTCTCCCCCCCCCCGCTCCCCTTTCTCCCCCCCCCGCTCCCCTTTCTCCCCCCCCCGCTCCCCTTTCTCCCCCCCCCCCCGCTCCCCTTTCTCCCCCCCCCCCCCCCGCTCCCCTTTCTCCCCCCCCCCCCCCCCGCTCCCCTTTCTCCCCCCCCCCCCGCTCCCCTTTCTCCCCCCCCCGCTCCCCTTTCTCCCCCCCCCGCTCCCCTTTCTCCCCCCCCGCTCCCCTTCCCCCCCCCCCCCCCGCTCCCCTTTCTCCCCCCCCGCTCCCCTTCCCCCCCCCGCTCCCCTTTCTCCCCCCCCGCTCCCCTTCCCCCCCCCGCTCCCCTTCCCCCCCCCCGCTCCCCTTCTCCCCCCCCGCTCCCCTTTCTCCCCCCCTTTCTCCCCCTTCTCCCCCCCTTTCTCCCCCCCCGCTCCCCTTTCTCCCCCCCGCTCCCCTTTCTCCCCCCCTTTCTCCCCCCCCGCTCCCCTTTCTACCCCCCCGCTCCCCTTTCTCCCCCCCGCTCCCCTTTCTCCCCCCCCGCTCCCCTTCCCCCCCCCCCGCTCCCCTTTCTCCCCCCCGCTCCCCTTTCTCCCCCCCCCCCGCTCCCCTTTCTCCCCCCCCGCTCCCCTTTCTCCCCCCCCGCTCCCCTTCCCCCCCCGCTCCCCTTCCCCCCCCCGCTCCCCTTCCCCCCCCCGCTCCCCTTCCCCCCCCCGCTCCCCTTTCTCCCCCCCCGCTCCCCTTTCTCCCCCCCCGCTCCCTTTCTCCCCCCCGCTCCCCTTTCTCCCCCCCCCGCTCCCCTTTCTCCCCCCCCCGCTCCCCTTTCTCCCCCCCCGCTCCCCTTTCTCCCCCCCCCGCTCCCCTTTCTCCCCCCCGCTCCCCTTTCTCCCCCCCCCGCTCCCCTTTCTCCCCCCCCCCCGCTCCCCTTTCTCCCCCCCCCGCTCCCCTTTCTCCCCCCCCCCCGCTCCCCTTTCTCCCCCCCCGCTCCCCTTTCTCCCCCCCCGCTCCCTTTTCTCCCCCCCCCCGCTCCCCTTCCCCCCCCCGCTCCCCTTTCTCCCCCCCCGCTCCCCTTCCCCCCCCCGCTCCCCTTCCCCCCCCCCGCTCCCCTTTCTCCCCCCCCGCTCCCCTTTCTCCCCCCCCGCTCCCCTTTCTCCCCCCCCCGCTCCCCTTTCTCCCCCCCCCCGCTCCCCTTTCTCCCCCCGCTCCCCTTTCTCCCCCGCTCCCCTTTCTCCCCCCCCCTCCCCTTTCTCCCCCCCCCTCCCCTTTCTCCCCCCCCCTCCCCTTTCTCCCCCCCCCCGCTCCCCTTTCTCCCCCCCCTGCTCCCCTTTCTCCCCCCCCCGCTCCCCTTTCTCCCCCCCCCCCCGCTCCCCTTTCTCCCCCCCCCCCCGCTCCCCTTTCTCCCCCCCCCGCTCCCCTTTCTCCCCCCCCCCCGCTCCCCTTTCTCCCCCCCCCCGCTCCCCTTTCTCCCCCCTCCCCCCGCTCCCCTTTCTCCCCCCTCCCCCCGCTCCCCTTTCTCCCCCCTCCCCCCCGCTCCCTTTCTCCCCCCTCCCCCCGCTCCCCTTTCTCCCCCCCCCCCCGCTCCCCTTTCTCCCCCCCCCGCTCCCCCTTTCTCCCCCCCCCGCTCCCCTTTCTCCCCCCCCCGCTCCCCTTTCTCCCCCCCCCGCTCCCCTTTCTCCCCCCCCCTCTCCCCTTTCTCCCCCCCCCCGCTCCCCTTTCTCCCCCCCCCGCTCCCCTTTCCTCCCCCCCCCCCGCTCCCCTTTCTCCCCCCCCGCTCCCCTTTCTCCCCCCCGCTCCCCTTTCTCCCCCCCCCCGCTCCCCTTTCTCCCCCCCCCCCCGCTCCCCTTTCTCCCCCCCCCCCCGCTCCCCTTTCTCCCCCCCCGCTCCCCTTTCTCCCCCCCCCGCTCCCCTTTCTCCCCCCCCGCTCCCCTTTCTCCCCCTCCCACTCCCCTTTCTCCCTACCCCGCTCCCTTTCTCCCCCCCCGCTCCCCTTTCTCCCCCCCCCCCCCCCGCTCCCCTTTCTCCCCCCCCCCCCCGCTCCCCCTTTCTCCCCCCCCCGCTCCCCTTTCTCCCCCCCCCCCCGCTCCCCTTTCTCCCCCCCCCGCTCCCCTTTCTCCCCCCCCCCCGCTCCCCTTTCTCCCCCCCACTCCCCTTTCTCCCCCCCCCGCTCCCCTTTCTCCCCCCCCCACTCCCCTTTCTCCCCCCCCCACTCCCCTTTCTCCCCCCCCCACTCCCCTTTCTCCCCCCCCCACTCCCCTTTCTCCCCCCCCCCCGAAACCTTTACAACAAATACTCACCTATTGTTCCACGAGTTATAAATAATACTACCTATTACGCATTTACATCCCGGGCAACGCCGGGTCTCTCAGCTAGTATATGATAAAGAACACAACCCTCCCAAACGAGGGATCAGATGACATTACCCCAAACCAAAAATAACTGAAGGATATATATCCATCCATCTATATATACCAAGGATATTTTAAAACCCCAAAAAAGCACACGGGTTGTAGAAGCTTAGAAAGAAAAAACAATATATATAACAATAGGGCGTATCTATTCCTTATAGAGTAATACATAGACAATAAAGGAGAGGCATGGCAGAGACTAAATAGACTATAGGTGTCTATCTTTTATTTCGAGTATATAGATTCATACTATATACTGTTTTAACTACACGTTTGACACATCAGTATGAAATAAAGTTAACTTCACCCACCACATTCACCCCTGACCGTATATACTATAAAGGTCTGCGGTGCGCCTACGAAAGGGATTTCTTTGATGTATCCTCTTTGATACACTCCTCCAGCTATTCTAACCCATCCCTAGGCAGCACGCTTTGTCCAACAAGGGTTTAAGAGCGAGGTTTCCTCCACCATAACATCATATATATATATATATATATATATATATATATATATATATATATATATATGTATATGTGTTCGTGTGTGTGTGTCATACAAGAATCTATTATTATCTAAAATCAGTAACATATGTGATCTATTATGCCATTACCAATTGGACTGTAGGACTATAAAACCATTACGACTGAGTTGTAGCATTATCCCCTCATGAAATCAGCCGTGTGCTGAAGAAACACGTAGGTACTTTCTTCTCGTTGCTATTGCCACACTATCCGTCTTGACGCCGGAAGGGAAGTTGGTACGCGAACAAGGCGAGACACCGGAATTACAGAGTGGAATCACAACTGCATACTACAGATTGCCGGAGGACCACACTGCGAGGGGCGCAGCCTACCGAGTTTCCCGGTCATCGTCCAAAGTCTGGAGCTGTGGATTGAACACCGGATTGACCACCGGATTACCACGGAGCACGAGCCTGTCTCATACAACGCTTTTACCAAACGGATGTTTGTGAGTTTGTTATTTTTATCTTGTCCAGGAAATGAAATTGTTAAACCGAATTTACACATGGAGCGGGCGCTTTCTCTTCTTTTTTTTGTTTAGGTATCTATCGAGGAGGTGGTTGTTTCCCCGAAGAGAGCTGCCCGGACTCCAGAGGATGCCCGAATTGGATCCTTTTATGATTGAGTTATAACATAGCTATTAGAGCTAGGTTTCTGGACTGTTATTGTGTTTAGGCATAGTGTTTATTATTATTTTATTACAGCTACTTTTTAGTTATTAATTCTGGCCACTATTCTCACTGCCACTATAATCTTTCTCTAGCCACAACCAAATTGCTATATCAGCTATATTATTTATTGGTTATACCAGGGGAGCACAAACTTTTGCAGCTCGCCCCCCTGCCTTCCCTCTGCTGGTGCTCGCGCCCCCCCCCCCCTCCCTTACCTTGATGCGGCGTCACGTGACCGGCAGCGGCATTTGACGAGGGTGACGTCACATGACCCCGCGGCGTAATTTAACACCGCGTTGCCATGGACACGAGTGACGCCGGCAGAGTCAAGGTAAGTAATAGCATTGCAGAGGCCTCACGCGATCCCCCGGCATTTAATTTTAATGCCTCGAGGAAGTGCGCGGGGCCTCTGCAACCGCCCGTGCGCCTCCCCCCCCACCCGAAAAATCTCCCGCCCTCCACTTTGCGCACCTCTGGGTTATACCATATATATACAGTACCGACACACTTTATTCGAGTGTGGCCGGTACCGCAAGCCGGGAGATTTCCCGGCTTGCTAGTGGCCGCCCCTCGGCGTGTGGTCACGCGTCTTCGGGAGCATGCGCCCCCTGCACGCGCGTCCAGGGGCTCCCCGAGGGAGCCCTGGTGTCCCGCGATCGCGGGACAGCGGCAGGGGGTTCCGGGGGACCCGGCGGACCCGGCATCGGTAGGGAGAGCGCCCCGATCGGAGGGCGCTCTTCCGCTGCTTCGGCGCGCGCCCCGTCACTCTCGGGCGCGATCCAAGCTACTGCTGCGGCCAAGAACGGGCAAATGCTCGAATAAACTTGGCCGCAGCAGTACACACGCACACACATATATACACACACACACACATACATATACACAAACGTGTATGTGTGTATAAAACCGACAATATATATACATATAGTATGATATATATATAAACATACTATATGTGTATGTATGTATATATATATATATATATATATATATATATATATATATATATATATATATATATATATATATATTGCACACACACACACACATATAACGTTTTATCCAACTTTTTCATTTATCATTTGTAGAGAAAATGAACAATGTCGCCAAAAGCGCTATTTTTCAAAATGTAGCATCTCTACTAATTAGTGTAAAATGATACTTCATATAAAGCAGGTTATGGGACCCAGTATAAAATGACCTTCATGTCTCTTATCACATCCCAGTATATGGATATCTTCTATTATCACAAGCTGCTAACATGTGACAGGGCTCAGGGTCTGAGCCCAGAATGTGACATATTGAACATTCTCATTCTAAATTTCAAAAAATATTGTGTTGATTTCTGACCTGACTGCCGTGGTTACAGCTCAACCACTCTGTTCTACCGCATGTCACCACTTTCTGCCACAACCAGCTGACGGTGGATCTGCAAGGAGTTCAACGCTCATTGGCATCAAATCTGTGGCTTGGTTGACGTATCATTTCTCCAGCTTTTTATTGTATTGTTTTTAAATAGATTATATTTATTTAGTTGAATAGATTATATTTCTTAGTACAATAGATTCTATTTATTAGTTTAATAGATATTTATTTAGTTTGATAGATTATATT
Organism: Ascaphus truei; assembly: GCF_040206685.1. Taxonomy (NCBI): domain Eukaryota; kingdom Metazoa; phylum Chordata; class Amphibia; order Anura; family Ascaphidae; genus Ascaphus; species Ascaphus truei. The sequence goes on along the minus strand of NW_027457171.1, from coordinate 158,572 downwards.
TCTTAGTTTAATAGATCATATTTGTTAGTTAAATAGATTATATTAACTAGTATTTAAGTCTCCCCCTCAGAGCCCCATTAGATAAATATTTTAGGACCCTTGTGCATATTTCACATCTTTTCGGAGTCGCTTATTTTTTAGACCCTCGGAGCCGAAACCTAAAGGGGTCAGCTAAGAAAGTTCGGATCAAGAGGAGCCACACAGCTTAAAGACAGAACATTTCCAAGGGAGATGGAGACAATTTGGGTAAGATCTGATTAAAGGACAACCTTTGGGGAAGGAAAGGGTGATGGGGGAGTGTAAGTGGGGGGTGAGAGAGCAAGGTGGTGTGTCAGATTGGGGCAGAGCAAGAGAACGCAAAAATGATGGGGATTTGCTGCATACCAAAAAAAACAATTAGTGATACTTTTACCAGTGCCCCTTAGTCTCAGGGAAGACCGGCATTTCGTCCAATGTATACAATAAGATTGATGGAAAAGGGCACACAGATTTGAATAAAAAAAGATAATTTATTGTGCCACAGACTACAATGTTTTGGCTGCTGGCCTTTCTTTGCTGGATTTAGTGGGTTTAGCCACTTTACCTGAAAAAGACCAGCAGGCCGAAATGTTGTAGTCTATGGCAGTGCAAGAGAAAACAGGTTGGGGGGGGGGTGGGTTCTCGCAAGGTCGCCGACCCATGGGTGAGGGTCCCCGGTGGAAACTAGTCCTGGACCCCGGGAAAGCTGTCTGTGGCCCATACAAGCTTAGTAACATGTAGAAAGGACACATGTATGTTCAGAATGAGTTAGCATGGTATTTTGAGAGGCATCATAGCAGGTCAGTGCAAGTCAGGGCAGAGCACTGCAAGGTCAGTCAATATGAGTATGAGGAAGGGTCCGATGGAGGAGTTGGAGGGTCCCAGAATATCTCTTAAAGCAGGGGTGTGCAAATCGAGGGGCGCGACATTTTCTTGGGAGGAGGGGCTCGGCGCTTACAGTGGCCCCTCGCTCTTCCCCACAGCATTTAAATTAAATGCCGGAAATCGCGCGCAAGTCCTCTGTAAGTTCCCTTTCCTTGTCTCCGGCGGCTTCTGGCGACAGCAACGTGGCGTCACATGATGTGGCATTGCCATAGCAACGTGATATCACATGACGTCGTTACATCAGAACGTCGGAGACAAGGTGGGGAGGGGGGAGGGGGGAGCAGGGAAAAAGGTTGCGCAACCCTGTCTTAAAGCATTGTCTTGCATACAGATCAGAGGCCAAGAATGGATATGGATATCCGATGTGAAGCCGGAAATAAGACAGAAAAGACCGTTTCGGGAGAAGAAGGTGAGTGATGAAATAGCCGTCACTGTGTAACTCTTCCAATTACCTGCAACTTCATGCAGAGAAATAGCAACGCTTGTTTTTAACGTGTTAAGCGCCTAATGGGGAATTCAACTGCTGAGAGGTTAAGGGAGTTACTCACCAAACTCAGCGACGTTTCTGTGTCTCTGTGATAACTCCCCTAGGACATGCCTGAAAACCAGAGGTAACTCAATGTATTTTTGATAAATAGAAACATGACCTTCTGGGGAGGGGTATATAATGGGTACTGGGCCTGGTGAGGTGGGTATAACGGGTACTGGGCCTGGTGAGGTGGGTATAACAGGTACTGGGCCTGGGGAGGGGTGTATAACAGGGTACTGGGCCTTGGGAGGGTTGTATAACTGGGTACTGGGCCTGGGGAGGTGGGTATAACGGGTATTTGCCCTGTGGAGGGCGGTATAACGTGGTATTGCGGAGGGGGTATAAGTGGCACAGGAGCTCTTGCGATACAGAGTATCACTGTCCCTGGTTACAAACACTTCATGTCTCCTGCAGGTCAGGACACGCACGAAGGTGGTGCCCTTTGTGCCACCAGACGACGAGGCGGGCGACGAGGCATACGACAAAGCGGGCGTCAAGTGGAACAATGAGGTGGGCTACAAGGCGGCCGAGGAGGCAGACGTGGTGTACGATGACCAAGGAGCATACGACAGGTGTGGCCGGATCTGCTGCTTCACCTTTTTTAGGCGGAGGAGAAGACCCCAGGAGCAGGTAGGAGAATACGAGAGGTGCGGACAGATCTGCTGCTTCACCTTTTTTAGGCGGAGAAGAAGCCGGGAACAGGTAGCAGAGGAGCCAGGGCGTAGATACAGGGGTATTCTAGGGGCCCTGAGAAGTTGGTTTGACCGCAGGAGAGGCAGATAAGATCAGGAAGGCTGCGGGAGGGGCAGGTACTAGAGGGAGATAGGGATATTGGGCGTGAGAGGGTGAGAGAGAACAAGGAGCAGGGCCGGAGCACGGGTTTCATGCGCCCGAGGCGAAACTTAAAATTTGTGCCCCAGTTGTATAAAAAAGAATAAGATAAATAAAATAATAAAATAAACAGTGGCGTAGCTATCGGGACTGCAGGGGGTGCGACCGCACCCCAGCGCGACGCAAAATAAAAACAAAAGGGCGCCAAAATACTGGATAAAAAAAAGAATAATAATTTAAAAAAAAAGATAAATAAATTAGAAATAATAAGAAAAAAAATAATAATGATTATTAATGCGCCCCTAGGACCTTTGCGCGCTAGGCGACCGCCTAATGGCCGGCCGGCCCTGCGAGGTATGCGGGAGGAAAAGGGGTGAATGGGATAGATATGCAGGGGGATGGGGGAGCAGGTGAGTTATACACAGGGGCACAAGGGCCCCATCACCCGCATCTCTATATACTAAGTGTGCCCCTGTGTATAACAACGCTGATCTGTGCTGCTCCATCTGATCTCACTGCGCAGTGATCCAGGGACCCTCCGATCGCCATTTAATGGGGTCAGGAAGGAATTTTTTTCCCCCATTGCACAGCAGGGGTTATGTTTCGCCTTCCTCTGGATCACAGCAACAAACTGCCCTTTGTGCAGGAATTATCAGTGAGATCTTTATACACCCTGCATTGGTCTTCACTCCTTTGCTGCCGGAGGGGCCTGCAGTGCATTGCTCTGCGTGTTACTATATTGCTCTGCAATGTGCTGCAGGCCCCTACCAGCAAAGAGATTCATTATTTCAATAAAATACTCTCTTTAATCCAACCTATGTGTAGTGTCTTTTCTATCCGTTGTATCTATTGCTAACAGCTCAGTGATTCTTCCCCAGGTCGCTGCACTAGTGTCACACTGCCAAGCCAGGTGTGAGGGAGATTTATAGGGTCACATATACACTTCTGCCAAAACACGAGTGCAAACAGGAAGCCCCTCTGATCTCATATCTTTTATTACACAAAACGGTATCTAAAAAGGTAAAAAGAACATACATGGGATTCTGCTACAAATATCTCTCTAATTACAAACCAATTAGCAAATCATTCAGATTAGAGTCGAGCGAAAAGAAAGGGTTAAGTATCTCATGTACAGTATATGCAGTGCAGGCTGTTCTGCGCATTACATGCAGGGGACAACGTTTAGGGGATATAAGTAATGCTGATCTCAGAGCTGACCGGCTGACCTGCTGACCTGCTGACCTGCTCTTCTGGCTGACCGGAGGACCTGCTCTTCTGGCTGACCGGCTTCCCTTCTTCCAGCTAACTGACCTGAATTGTGGCCCCTGTATCTCCCAATTAAACGTTTTATTGGCATATTCTTGTTTGACTCGTTCTATATATTCATTGTGGGATTTGATAACATCTGTAAGATCTCTCAGAATATCACATTCTGTACGTTTGTGCTGAATATTTTTCCATTCTCAATTTACTTAATATTAGTTTTTGGCTTCAATTATTTATATCGAGCCCAAAATACCTTTATACAGAATGCTGTTCCCTTTATCCCACAAATGCTGCTTCATTAAAGCCCGTGGGTGGCACTTAATGCATTCTTAGACTTTTAGGCAACATCCCTAATTTCCAAACGTGGGATAAAATCTGTGCATATTTAAATGGTTAATTTTTCCATTTTTCCATTGTGACAAAATATCAATTTTCTCACTCAGACTACTAAATCCCTCCCCAAAAATATCCGTTTCACATAAAAGTGTGTGCGCGTCTCCTTCCGCCTAACTGGCACGTCGTCCTTACGGGCGCCACTCCTTGCAACTCCACGCTGCCCTCCAGTGGTAAAAGAAATAAGATACATTTACTGTACTCGTCTGGCAGCTGCTCCCGTATAAGGTGGGTAACTCTGTATTAGGGGTCTTGGTAGAGTATATTTTATACTTATGTCGGATAGATGAGAAAATAATATTCCTAACAGGTTATTGTGAGAGGCCTTGGATCTGATCCTATATGCACGCAGCCCTCGCCTCTCTGACCTTGAACACATACTTCAATCTGATTTTTTGAGACTTGAAACTGGATTTCCCAAAACAAACTGATTTTAAACACTGACAAGACTGTAACAATGGTATTTGGGACCAGAGCTAAATTGCTAAAGCTGCCAATGACAGAGCTTCAGATAAAAACCAGCTCTAATACCATCCTAGCCCCTGTTACTTGTTTGAAATATCTGGGCATATAGTTCAACTCCCATTTAACATTTGGGATGCACATTGATACCCTGACATCCAAATCCTATGCCAAACTAGGTGTACTTTACAGGAACAAATCCTCCCTAAGGCCCTCATGCAGTAAGCAGCGATAAGCCACTTATCACCAGCTTATCGCCAAAAAAGCCTACAGCTATTCAGAAAGCCCAGAGAAGCTGGCGATCAGAGCAAAAATAACCGGGGTTTTTTTGCCGGAAAATAAATAAATAAATAAAATCGGCAGACGCGCGGTGATAAGCCACTTTTCAGCACTGATCGCCAGTTTTTCAAACACGCTCAATTCTATAAGCCCTGATTCTATAAGCTTATTCTATAAGCTTATTGCGGCTGATCGCCACTTTAAAATTGCTGTTTCTTCTCCAAATTGTCCCGCCACAAAAGTTGGCAAGAAGGTGGGGTGAAGCTGCGATGAAAATAACATGCATGTGTCCCAGAGCTGATATCCATTAATATCAGCACCAGAGACCCCCGTCATGAATCCGATGCATAAAAAATGCATTTACAGGCAACTTCATTACCGCCAAGGCAATGAAGGGGTTATACACCCGTGACAGGCTTATTGTGGGTAGCGGGGGTGGGTGAAGGTGGTATTTGGCCCTGGGTGGGTGTTTAGGCCTTGCCAGGGGGTTGCAGGATGACTTAACCTCTTCTTTAACTTCGTGGTTAATACCGCTAAGGTAATGAAGGGGTTAACCCCTCCCGCTACCCCCGCCCCCCACACGGTAGGCCTAAACACCCATCCTTGTGATCAATACCCCGTTCACCCACCCCCACTACCCACAATAAACAAAAATACACATAACAGCCCCACTAGCCACCTCCTAGGTCCCTAATAAACCATTACAATATTCATAAAACCATTATTTTGTTTACACCCAGGATTATTACATGGGATTAGGGCTATGTTATTCAGTGAGGGGTTGTATGTTTGTATTCGTAGGGACAGGCAAGGCCGGAGTCAGATGGGGTTCTCCTGCCTCTGTCCTCCCTGTCTCCTGACCCTTCCTGTAGCCGGACAAAGAAGAAGCAGGCACACGGTCTTACTCAAAGGAGGTTTAATATGCCATAAAGTCCAACGTTTCGGCAGTCTAATACTGCCTTTCTCAAGGTGAAGGCTACCAAACACAAGAAAACAGTCACAATATATACCACCCCCCTGATACTCACCCCTCCCCGCTCTGCCACATAACCAGGATGTTGACGCCCCCTAGTGACGTCAGAGCTACCATATGGCGCCCCCTAGTGATGTCAGAGCTACCATATGGCGCCCCCTAGTGACGTCAGACGTCTAGGTCTAAATCCCTGGCAATACAGCATAGAGCTGTCTTGGAGGACTGCAGCCACAGCCACACCTCTCCCCAGACTGAACACTCCCCCATGATGACGTCAGCGTGACCCGGCAGTCAGGGGGGGGAAGAGGGGGGGCGTGCACCAATCAAGACTGTACTCACAGGGCTGGACAAAGATGTATCCCTCGCCATGGGATCAGTGTCAGAGCAGGGAGGAATGACACACTCCTATAAATCACCCTGAAAGTGTAAATAAACCACACACCAAAATATTCATAAAGCATATGTGCACAAAACTAATACAGCAATATACTATTAAAAACATGTGACTGTATACTGCTGATGACATCAGTATAATCCTGCAAAGTTACAGTGAAATGCCACATAAGAATATGCAGTACATCAGTATTTAGAATATACTAGTGTGTATACCTAGTCAGAAATGGGTACACACAGCCGGGGGGGGGGGGGGGGGGAGAGAAGGGGGAGGGAGGGAAGGGAAAAAACCCACACAAAAAGGATAATTTTCCCAATAGGTAAGTGCAGAGTCCATGGATGGTGCAAGATCAAATATGCCTGTAGAAAGACAAAAAATTACCTTCTATTAAGGAAGCATTTTAAATTCTGTTGCTCATTAAGACCCATACCGTTGCTGGTATTTAAAGCATGTATCCAGAATGCTTCACGTCTCAATAAGAAAGTCTCCCTATCTGGAGTGAGAAAATGTGAAAAGATATAGTGCGCTACTACAATCAATAAAAGTGAGGTGATATAGTGATGTACAAAAAGAGGTGACCTTTAAACACGTAGAGTATATGGAACGTCTGCAGCTGTATCACCAGGGATGGCTCAAATACCCCCTAATAGCAAACAGAAATACAAAAAAACACAGCGCACAACGCTCATAGTGCATTAAAAATTATATTAGTAACCACAAAATATAGGTGAGTATTAAGCGTACATTTAGATAGAAAAAACAATAATTTCAGGGTAAATGTTACCCAAGCACCAACGGGCGCCAATAGAGATGTCGTGGCTCTCTCCTCAATCCCTCAGCCTCGGGGTAGGGCCTGGGTGGTCTTCCAATCGGTTAGCTGTTACTACAGCCCTCAGCCTCAAGGTAGTACTTAGGAGGTCTCCAGTTCAGCTGAACAGCAGTACAGCCAATTCGCCGTGCCAAGCAATAATGTCTCTCACTGTTCCAGTCTCTGTAGCAGCGGAGCACACGCTGTGGGGCGTCTATTTTTAATTTTTATGATTCTCCCGCTTTGGGGGGTGACTGAATTGACTACCGGTAGTCAGACTGTTACAGACCGAGCAGCTCATGCATCTAAAGTTACCCGGTCTGCCACCCTCCAGAAAATGAGGAGTTCTGTAGTTACCCTCATTATCTGCATGTATCAGGCTATCCGCCAGATTCCTCCCTCTTTTGAATGCCACCATTGGTGGTACACAGCAACTTTCAGATAATATATCATCATTTTGCAGAATATGCCAGTGTTTAAGACTGGTAGATTTAATAAAACCACCAGCTTGACTGTACGTAGTAAGCAGGAAGGAAAAGACTTGGATCACAACTATGAAAAAACGAGAACTGGAGGCTAATAGAAAAAATAACAAATTATTTATTGGGACATAACTAATTAAAAAGAGAAACCTCTCGCATGGTGCGCTTTATCAAAGAGTAGTTTCACTGGTCTTAATCAAACTCTTATATGGTTTACACCCTCAAAAGCACCGCCCATCTGTGTCCAGGTAAACACAAACCCCCAGGACACAAATTCCCTGTGAAATGAAACACAGGAAAGGGGCGTAATGCTCAGAGGGAAGAGATCCACATAGAGGGAATAAACAGGTAAAAAATTAATAAAAAAGACCAATCACATACAAAAGAAATATCAATAACACATACTGCACCGACACACTTTATTCGAGCAAATACCCAGTATGTACCTGGCAGATACCTGGAATGCGCCGCTCCTCACCTCTGACAAGCCCCGTTGCGTTTGCCTTCCCAGCCTGGGTTCATGCCTGGCTGACGGGCGGCTGATCTGTTAAATGATAATGATTAGGATTTAATAGGCTGCAATGCTTCGCGTGTCTACCAGATGGCATAAATTCATGAATTGTAATGCAGTATATATATATATACTGTGCAGTATTGCAGCCAGCGGGAATAAAATGCTTCAATCCCTGCTTGGAAAATACCTCAATGCACTCGGGCAGAAAACAGTCACAAACCTCAATACACCCGGGTATACCCGAATTCGTGGGACTAGCCGAGCTCGAATAAAGTGTGTCGCCAGTGTATATATCAACTGTGGAAACATAAACATACACATGTCCAAATCTATAGTGAATATTCAATGTATATTTAACCCATTGATTTGTTAATTTTAATATCATAAGATGGCATATGAATGGTATATCATCAAACTCCTAGACACAATAGATATGGTTTAAAGGACATATGTAAAACACAATATTATTCTAGAAAAAAGTAAATATATAGTTAGAAAAAGGAAAACAAATAATAAATAATAAAGAAGAATAGATGCCAAAAGAAAATGTAGGACAATTGAATTAATTAATAAATATATATCTTATTTGATCACTAGAAAGCAGAAAAAAATGACATTAATAAATAACTTAATAAACAGACAATCATTATTGTCATCGTGAGACGGAAGCATAGCAAGAATACTCATACAAAATGTTCATAAAAAATGTTTTAGATCCCATTCTGTATTAATTCCTGCAGGGGATAATGTATCCAAAGAATGGATCCAAAACATCTCCCGCTGGTTGAGGAGCTTTAATCTATCACCCCCTCTCATGGGCATGGACACCAGTTCTACAGCAGAAAAATGAACATTTGATAGACCTCCTGAAGGACAGTCAGTAAAATGTTTTGAAACTGGTAACATGAAATCTTTTCTTTTAATGGAACGTATATGCTCCATGATTCTGTTTTTAACAGGGCGTATAGTGCGGCCCACGTACCCTTGGCCACAGCCACAGGTAAGAAAGTATATGACAAATTGTGAGTCACAATTAATAAAGGATGGGATCCTATAGTTCTTTTTAGAATAAATAGTCTTAATAGACTTAATTGGTTTCGCATAGCAGCAAACGCAACATTTTCCACATTTAAAAAAACCTTTTATTTTAACAGATTTGTTAGACTTCTTAGAGTCAAACAATCTTGGAGAAAGATAGTCAGATAAGGATTTGGATTTCCTAAAAGTAATGGCTGGACCCTGATTAACTGAACTATGTAGGTCCTTATCAAGAGTGAGGGTCCCCCAATGTTTAGAAATGATAGAACGAATCTGTTCAGCCTGGCGACTAAACTGGGTGACAAATAGAGGAAACGTCACTCTATCCAATTCATGTCTGACTCCTCCTCCCTGTCAGACTTCCAAATAATTGTTTACTAAGTCTTTAGATGCAGCTGTGCATGACCAGTCCATTAAGGCTTTTTCCTCATATTAGAGAGTCTACATACAGAAGGTCATTATTGCTCAGAGGGAAGAACGTAACATTTCTGAATACTTCACATCTGGAGTGGTCACCAGTCCTTCCAAGACATTGACCCCAAAACACATCTGCAACATTCATTAAGATCCTGCTTTGAACCCAATCATATTGGTCTGGCATGCATTAAAGCATCATTCGCACAAATCTGATTCCACCACCTCAGAGGACTTTGAGTACGATTGGATTCCGGACCAACAATCCTCACTACCAAGATCTTTGGACTTCATTTTTCTGTCAGGTTTATATACCAGATAGTGCGCCAAGGACTATTTCTGTTTTCTTTCATTGTTTGTTTTATTTTTGTTTTTAAGCTATTGTTGTACTTACCTTGTGGATAGGTTTGTGGTTTTTCAATCCTTAGGCAGCCGTCTTCTCAGTTTGTTATATTAGTCTGTAGAATTCACTAGTTTATTGTTGTATCTTTGTAAGGGAATTCCAACATTTAGAGCACTTATCCATCATTATCGTGTATTGTTAAGTTAGGCTAATAGGTTAAGCGCTTAGTATATGTTTAGTTTAATTTTTTCTATCATAACATTTTTTATAGTGGATAAAAGATCCATAGAATGTCTCAGAAAAGAAGGCAGATTTTTTACCAGTGGCTGTAAAAAAACATCAATGTAGCGTGATAACCCATCTCCCAAAGATCCAATACTGGCCACAATGGGCCGCCCAGGAGGGCGGACAAGTGACTTATGGATCTTTGGGAGATGGTGGAAGATGGGCACAATAGGTGAGGCATTGTAGAGAAACTCATATTCCTTTGTGTTAAATACAAATAGGGCCTTTCCTTCTTCAAGAATCTCTTTCAAAAGGTGTAAAAACTCACATGTGGGATCATATGTCAATTTTGTATAAGATTCAACATCCTCAAGTAATCTAAGTGCCTCTGCCTGATAATCTGAAGAAGAGAGCACCACAATGGCCCCTCCCTTATCAGCCTTTTTGATTGTAATAGACCTATCTTCCCTGAGGGCAATCATCTCCTGGAAGTCAATATCTGACAGATTCGTTTTATTTAAAGAGGGAACCCCCCGGGGTACAATACCCCTAGCCAATAACCTGAGATCCCTCTCAACCAGCTTCTCAAAGGTCTTAATATTATGATTGTTAAAAATTTGAGGGCAAAAGGTTGATTTCTTCTTAAGACCTGAGTGTAATTGCCCAAAGAAGCTGAATGAGGAAGGGATCTCAGGCTCCAAATCCTGATTTTGTTCATCATAAAGATCTCTAAGATCTGATAAAGCACATTGTTCACGAAATGAATGCAAATCCAAATTCTCCATTGAAACATCAATACCATCAACATTCTCAGCTAGACCTCTATCAGTGGAATATAGTGGAACCTCTGTTGTCCCTTTTCTATTAAAATATTTTTTAAGAGACAATTTGCGAATTAATTTTTGGAGATCAATGATGGTATTGAATAAATTAAAATCTTAGTATGGGGCAATATTTAAACCTCTATTTAGAACCGCAATCTGGTCATCTGTAAGAGTCTTATGTGAAATGTTGATAACATTATCCACAACTTCTCCTATGCATATTTCTTTCTTTTGCTCGATCCCCAGGATCCCCCTCCCCCTCCTCTTCTTTAATGATCTCCTTGTCCTCTTTCATTTTTTGACTCCTTTTGAAACAAGGAGTATGAAGGTTTATCTTCTTTCCGAGAGGGCATCATAACATATTTTTGTGAAGAGTCGGTTTCAGAGGAGGTAGATCTAACTCGCCAATTATCATCATCATCATCATCACAAAAGGAAACGCCTAGTGAACGACTCTCATAGTCAGAACCATCTGACTCAAAACTGGAAGCGTCTCCATGGCGTTTTAGGATGGATTTATTCGGGTTCTTGGAGTCACCTTGTTTTTTATTATTCTGATATTTAGAACCAGATTTTGGTTGTGGCTTTTGTGCGTTTGTAGTGTAGTGTTGCCATATATAAACTTGCTGCTTCTCATAGTCTATCTTGTCCCTATCAAACTTTTGTTGTTTCTTAATCATTAGAGACTTTTCCATAGCACCCACGTTGCTTAAAAGTGTTTGGTCATATTTAATAAAATTCTCCATTTTTCTGCAACCTTTCAATTTATCCTGTAGGACTTTCACATTGGCTCTCACTTTCTTTTTTTTAATTTAGCTTATACTTAATGATCAATTTGATTAGCTTAAATGAGCAATGATCTAATATGGCTTTCCAGTCATTCTCAAAATCTTTATTAATAAAGCCAAAGGACGGTACCTTTTTCAAGCGTAAGCCTCACGGAATCCTTTTAACTCTAGCATAGTTCTCAAGAGTGGTAATGTCCTACCAATACCTAATGTCCTGTGATAACAGTTTTTCCAAAGTAAGGAAGTGGGTAATTAAGTCAGCAGGCTCTTCACAGATGAAATTAGCACATTCATCAAAAACTGACTCTGCCCTCCTCTGACGGTGAGTGTCTCCACAGTTAAAGGCATAGGTATCAGTAACCCCTTCCTCATCCTCCACTTCTACATAATCTTCCATAATAAAAAACACACAGGATAGGTATAGCACGAATACTCACTCCAGAGAAATAAAAAAAAATGTTCCACAGAAAGAAAAAATGTGAATAAATAGATGCCACAAAAAATAAATAAATAAATGGTTAGAAAAAAAAATAACGATAGCACTCCAGTTCTCAAATCACCAATTAAGTGATTACATACATATTCACGGGGTATAAGCCTCTTCTTATAATGTCAATAATGAAAGTCTTAATTCCAGGCTGAGCAGCCGTGGCCAAACCAGCAATATGCGAAGCAGAGGAAAAGACCTCCCAGCCCAATGTTACAATCCTGGTAGATAGCGTGTATCACGCGCATGCTGTATTAACCCCCAGCAAAATGAATCCTTAGAGGGACCAAGGGCCCATCGTGTCCAGTGTTTTCCCGTTCAATGTGATCAAGGATTCATCACAGCTACAGTGCTTATTCCTACATGGTTGGTCTCCGATGTGCTGGGGGTTAATACAGCCTGCGCGTGATACACGCTGTCTACCAGGCTTGTAGCGTCGGGCTGGGAGGTCTTTTCCTCTGCTTCGCTTATGACTGTACGTAGTGGTAAATACAAGCCTGTCCTCCTTCTTATTTTTGGTAGCACTTACCTCTTTATCCAGTGCCCGGTCTAACACAGCAGGAGGATATCCCCTAGCCAGGAATCTACTACGTAGTTCTCCAATAGCTGGTTCAATATTATCCTTCCTGCTCGTGATTTTGCAGACCCGGACTTTCTGTGAAAAAGGTAATGCATCAATAAGAGAAGGAGGATGATGGTTATCTGCCCTTAAAATGGCATTTCTGTATGTATCCTTTCTAAAAAGATCAGTATGTAACTCCCCATTAGTCTGTTTAATGAGGACATCTAAAAAAGAGAGTTGCTGTGTACCACATCATCTGAAAAACACGGTGGAGGCAGTGATGGCATGGGCATGCATGGTTTACAATGGCACTGGGTCACTAGTGTTTTTTGATGATGTGAACGAAGACAGAAGCAGCCGGATGAATTCTGAAGTGTATAGGGATATATTGTCTGCTCAGATTCAGCCAAATTCAGTGAAGTTGATTGGACGGCGCTTCACTTTACAGATGGACAATGACCCAAAACATACTGCGAAAGAAACCCAGGATGTTTTTAAGGCAAAGAAGTGAAATATTCTGCAATGGCCGAGTCAATCACCTGATCTCAACCCGATCGAGCATGCATTTCACTTGCTGAAGACAAAACTTAATGCAGAAAGACTCACGAACAAACAACAACTGAAGACAGCTGCAGTAAAGGCCTGGCAAAGCATCACAAAGGAGGAAACCCAGTGTTTGGTGATGTCCATGCGTTCCAGACTTCAGTCATTGCCTGCAAAGGATTCTCGACAAAGTATTAAAAATTAACATTTTATTTATGATTGTGTTAATTTGGCCAATTTTGACTGACTTTTGAGCGCAGGAGGGTCACATGACCCTTCTCTGATCAATGACAGCCCAACAGTGAATACATTTTATATAATACACATGCGGGAATTGAACCCTGATCACCCATGGACTGCACTGTGCAGTAGATGTTACGTTTGTTTATAGAGTCAGATTCATCACACCAACACTGTGGTGTAGCAGCTAGAGAATTGCACCAGCATATGAAAGATCATGGGTTCAATTCCCGCATGGTGTAGGGGTGTGTGTATATATGTGTATCAGCGTGTGTCTGTTAGCAATAATGCATTGAATATTATATAAAAATGAAACCTTGGAGATGTTTTTAATTCGGGAGCCACGCTCAGACAGCATTAAAAGCGGATTCGCGCTATAGCAGATTGCGCTATAACGGGGTTGAGCTGTACTAATATTTTGACCACAGGGTAAACGGGTTGGAGTAAGCTATGCTTCTTATCTGTGCCAACATTAAATACCCAAGGGTTTAAAGATTGGTACATGTCTGGAGTGTTTATATCTAGCTAGCACCAACACTGTCCTGGGTTTCCATTACTCAATGCAATATAAAAAAATGTTTTGTTTTTTTTCAACTTTAAATTTTTATTGGAAAGTACAAATACAGCCAATGTTCCACAGCCCATTATTACATTTCCAGTTTTGTTAAACACATGTAATGACGCCTCAAAGACACATCCACTTAACACTTTACAAACAAGACCAGACGGACTTGACAAGGGGACAGGGAAAGAGGTTAGAGGGGGGGGGGGAGAGGTGGTAAGTTGCCAGGCTCTGGTGCAGTTTTTTAGATATCTCTTGTTCAACTTTTTAGGCAATAGCTAAGGGTTTTAACTGGGACAGGTTCTTCTGAGGTTTCTTTCTTTTATTTGTTTTTCCCTATTCTATGACTACATGAAGGTCTGCTAACTGTGCGTCGCTGAGTCGTGTTGTCTAATCTGCCCTTAAAGGAGAACGCACCTAGTTTAATTAGCGCAAGATTGAGGTGGCGTCCACTCCTGGAATGTCTACCTGGGTCAACCATGGATCCCAGACCTTTAGAAAATTTGTGCCGGAGTCATTAACTAAACTTGTTAATTGTTCCATCCGGCAGACATGCCAAATTCTGTTTTTGATCTTAGGGATAATTGGTATCTCCTGCTGTTTCCATAATGCTGCGATCTCACATCTTGTGGATGTAGCAAAATGCGCGATTAATTTATGCGACGCATTTGACAGACCCTGGATCCGCATGCCCAATAGGAACAGCCACGGGTCCAGGGGGATCTCCAAATCGAGAATCCGCTGAATCCAATCTCTGATTTGTTCCCAAATAGGGGCCCCCTTAGTGCAAGACCACAGCATATGTCGGAGGTCTGCTGCTTCCCCACACTGTTTAGGGCAGAGAGGGGAGTAGCCTTTTACAAATTTCGCTAAGCGCGTCGGAGTGTAATACCACCTCATAAGGACTTTATATGCGTTCTCCTTTAATGTGGTGCAGATTGAGCTTTTCGCCGCCACCTGTATAATTCTGTCCCATTCGTCGTCCTCTAAAGTCTCTCCTAGGTCTGATTCCCAGTGTCTCATGTAACTCAGTCTATTGTCAATGGGCGACTTCTGGCAGATCACTTCCCTGTACATTCTAGATGTGAGTCCCCTCGTGTCCGTATCTCTGGAACACAGCTGCTCAAAATTTGTTCGCGCCGGTCGAATTGGCGTTTTATTGTAGAAATCTCTGATCTGGAGGTACCTAAAAAATTTGCTGTTTGGGATATTCTTAGAGGATTTAATTTGGTCAAATGTTTGTATGGTCGTTATGCCCTCCAGATCTTTTAGGCGGGAGAATCCCTTCTGAGTCCATATCAAGAAATTTTTGCTATTAAGGCCCGGAGCAAAGTCTGGGTTGCCCACTATTGGTGTCATTAATGATGTTTTGGTTGTCAGGTTACATTTGAATTTCGTGGCCTCCCAAACTTTTAATGAATTGACCATGGTCTGCAGCGGATTGTTCATCTTGAGTACCCCTTCTCTGGGTAGCCAGATTAAATTTCGGATTTCAATTGGTGCACAGCATCTCTTCTCCAACTCAACCCATCTCCGTAGGCTTGGGTCTGTGTGCCATTGGAAAATCTGCCCTAATTGGGCTGCTTTATAGTAGGCCTGCAAGCAAGGCACCGCTCACCCTCCGCATGATGTGGGACGTTTTAATATTCCTTTAGCAATTCTTGGGTTTTTCCCGTTCCAAATAAATTTCATAATTTTTGACTGGAGGGAGAGGATGTCCGCCTGCACCAAAGGGATAGGGAGACTCTGGAAAAGATATAGCATCTTTGGGAGGAGATTCATTTTCACGCTATGTATCCTCCCAATCCATGAGATGCTCCCCTTCATCCAGGTTCGGAGATCCTCCCCCAGCGTCTTTATGATCTTGGGGAAATTTGCTTTATATAAAGTTTTATACTCCCTTGTGAGATAAACCCCTAAATATTTGATAGCGGAGGGTTGCCATTTGAACTGAAAATTGAGGTCAATCAGTTTTTCGACTTCTTTTGGTAGATTAATATTGAGGGCTTCTGATTTAGACTGATTGATCTTAAATCCCGAAATTTGGTTAAATTTGCCCAGTATGTTGAATACATTTGGGAGAGATGTGAGAGATTTGGCTATTGTGAGAATGACATCATCCGCATATAGAGCGGCTTTGTGCATTTGGTCTCCCACAGGGATACCAGAGATATCTGGGTTATTTCTGATGTGTGCCGCCAAAGGCTCTATACATAAGGCGAACAGTAGTGGCGACAGCGGGCATCCTTGACATGTTTCGCTTTTGATTTCAAACTGTTCTGAGGGGAAACCTTGATATCTCACTCTTGCTGTTGGGTTTTTATACAACGCCAGGATGGCCTGCAGGAGGCGTCCCTCAAAGCCAAATGCTCTCAGTGTTTCCGATAGGTAGGGCCAATCTATTCTATCGAAGGCTTTTTCAGCGTCCAGACTTAACACCATGGAGTGAATTTTTTCTTTTTGGGCCAGATCAATTAGGTCAATAATTCTCCTGGTGTTATCTGCCGCTTGTCTACCTCCGATAAACCCTACTTGATCCGTGTGAATTAACCCGGGAAGAACACTACCCACCCTGTTGGCTATAAGTTTAGAGTATATTTTGAGGTCCAAGTTAATCAGTGAAATGGGCCGGTAGCTCTTACAGTCTGCCGGGTCCTTTCCGGGTTTATGGATCACCGATATTGAGGCTTGGAGCATTTGTGCTGGGAATGAGGCCCCTGCTAAGATTTCATTGAATAACTTTAACATGTGGGGGGCTAGAATTTTTAAATATTTCTTGTAATATAAGTTCGAAAAGCCATCTGGCCCTGGGGCTTTAGCCGGTTTTAGTGCTTTGATGACCCCAGAGAGTTCCTCCATCGTGAAGTCCGACTGGAGTGCCTCCCTGTCGCATCTCTTCAAAATGGGTAAATGTGCCTCTTTTAAGAAGGTCCGTAAATCCTCCTTTGTTTTCGGATTATGGGTTACCTTATCTCCATTGTATAATATTTCGTAATACTTTTTGAATTCCCCTGCTATGTTCGCTGGGATGGAAGTAAGGTCCCCGCCCTGGTTTCGAATTGCGTGAATGTGATAGTTTGGAAGCTTGTTTTTTAGCTTATTGGCAAGTAGTGTGTCAGGCTTGTTAGCTTTTTCATAAAATTTCCGCTTGGACCAGGTCAATTCCTTCTCGGCCTGGGCGGAGAGGAGGAGGTTAAGACTAGTTTTAGTGGCTACTATTTGAGTCAACGTGTGGGCATTCTTATTTTTTTGTGGAGGGAGGAAAGCTCCGCTAGCTGTTCCTCTAGCTTCAAAAAATTTCCCTCCCGTTCTCTTTTCCGTTTAGCGGCCAGATTCATAATGACCCCCCTGAGGGAAGCCTTATGGGCCTCCCACAGTCTGGAGTGCGTAGCCACACTCCCCTCATTCTCCTCGAAGTATTGTGTGATCTTTTCCCCAATTTCCACCTGTAGGGCTGGGATTTTCAGCAAGATTTCGTTTAGTTTCCAGTTCGCTCTAGGTCTGTCTAGTGGGATTAGTGTGCACCGCAGCTCTATAGATGCATGGTCTGACCATGAAATATCATGGATCTCGGTGTGAGAGACCCCAGGGACCATTCTGTTGGATACAAGGAAGTAATCTATCCTGCTATATGTGTCATGTGGGTGTGAGTAGAAGGTGTATTCTCTCAGTCTCTGGTGTTGTTCCCTCCAGATGTCGAGTAGTTGGCAGTCACGTAGCCCTTTTTTAATTGTTAGTATGTCAGATCTGTGTGTAATATTAGTGGATGAACATCTGTCAAGGTCCTCCCGTAGTGCCCTGTTCAAGTCTCCAGCGACAATGATATTACCTCTGGCCACTTTGTTGAGTTTCCCAAAGAAGGTAGAGAAAAAACCGGGGGCCGTCTCATTAGGGGCATATATTGTTGCTAGAGTAATTGGGAACCCTTGGATTGCACCTCTTACTATGAGGAATCTGCCCTCTTTATCTTTGAAAGTCCTATCGGGTACGAACGGTATTCTTTTATGAATTAGTATGGCCACCCCTTTTTTTTTGACTTTCGCGGAAGACAAAAAGTGTGTCGGGTAGTCCTTATCCAGGAATTTGGGGTAGTTGTCTTGAGAGAAGTGTGTTTCTTGCAGAAACAGAATTTCTGCCCCTTTACGCTTATAATCTCGGAAGGCGATTCTGCGTTTAACCGGGCTGTTAAACCCCTTAATGTTATGTGATACTAGCCTGAGTTCCTTACTCATTTAAGAGTATGAGATGACTTTGCTGCCGATATCTGTTCTTGATTGATGCACCTGGACCAGAATCCCGACCTCCTCTTCTTCTCGAACTGCAATACCTCACTTCACCACCTACAGCAATACACAAGGGGGAGCACACAAGAGGGTACACCTGGGGGGACACAACAAACACTAGACAAGACAAAAGACAGTAGAATTCTCGTCGTCTCGGCGACGTCGCCTCCTTGATGAGATCACCGCCTTTGGGAAGCTGGACTCCTCTCCAACCGTCCGGAGGAAACGTGGGATGAAGTTCACTCACCCACCGCGTCCAGTCCCAAAGGACTTCACTAGGGCCCAGGAGATCCACCCTCCTCCCCCCTAGTGCGTGGCCCATGCGGATTTTTGAAGCAGGTCACTCCCCCCCACTCCTGCCTCGCTCTTCCTGAGCTTGAATTAATAAAACCTAACATATACTATGCATAACCAGAGTCTGTCCCGGCTTTGTTCACCCCTGTAGTATATCAGGCTAATCCCTCGGTGTCATGGCCTCAGCAACCTGTGTTTCTTTGCTTCTCCTCCAGTTCTCGTCCCCCTACTTGAGGTCTGGTCCCCGGCCACGGTGAAGCTGTCACCAAATAAAGAAACTCACCCCCGAGTGAAAGAGCGGTGATCCCCGACACCCCAACTACAGATGTCCAGTGATCAAGCAACCTGCGCTGAAACTGAATCCCTGGTGAGAAAATTTGCGGCCTACCTTTCTGATGATGGCGGCCCCCGACACAAGATGGCGAAGCAGCTCTAGAAGGCGGGAATCCACAGTGAACCGCAGGAGCAGGAAGAGAGCGGTGAGCGGGAAATAGGAGCGGGCGCACGCACCTCCGCACTGGTGAGAGACGTCTTCCAAAATGGCCACCCCCCGGATACGCGTCACAGCTGTGCCCCGGAAGGAGCGGCGCCATCTTGGAGGTGGCGCGGAACCAGCTCCCACCGGCGCGATCAGATGACGTCACCAGCAAGACCAAGGACAGCCGTAAGCCCATCAAGGCGTCCAGAATGCGCCGAATGACCCGCGCAGGCCTGGATTAGTCACCTCACCGGCCCGACGCGGGCTTTTTGAATTTTGAGTCTGGGAAGAATAGAAAGACATACGGGAAGGGAATTAGAATAGCGCCGTAGCGGCAGAACCATTAAGCGAGTAAGGGCAGGGTGAGTGATAGAGAGGGAGTTAGTAAGAGGATAAAAGCAAGTAGATGAGAGGAAATAAGCCGAAGTGGAGACATTTAAGGAGACAATACTATAAGAAGGAGTAAGGAAGTAGACTTGAATTTAAAGTGGGGTAGGGATGCAGCAAGTAGTAAGGAAGTGGTAGAGGGGAGAGCAAGGAGGAGAGGAAGTAGGGAGCTAGAAAGAAAGAAGAATAAATGTGGAGAAGTGAGGAAATCAGAAAGCTATAGAAATGTGCAAGTTAGATAGTGGGAGTGGTGACTGGAAGTGGAGTGAAGGGGGACGTGAAGTAGGACTTGGTAGGTTAGGTATCAAAGGAGGTAGAGAAGTGTTAGTAGGTTGGTGAAGACAGGTTGAGTGGGAAAGGAGAAGGGAAGTAAGGAGCAGGGCGACACAAGGTTTAGATAGACAGATGCGATCGCTGGGGAAGGTTGAAATCAAAAAAATGTTTTAAAGCACTTTACTACATTTGTGAAGTAAGGCTTTAACCGATAATAAACAATACAGACCGGCGCCAATTAGTCCAAGGTGATACTAATGTCCAGCACTGAAAGAGTCTCAGAATAGTAGATAGCTGCAGTAGTATCTTCACAGCTTGTCTTCAATGATTGGACTCCATATGTATGTGCATGGGAGAAAAAATAGACAAAGAAAACATATCATAGTGCAGTATGCAAACAACCAAACATGCAGGACAAACAGGACAAGACAAACACTACATAAAACAGGCAAGGCTGACTAATCCTACAATAAAGTATTTATTAACACAATTAAAATGAAAATGATGAGGTAGCACACGTGGGATCCGGTGGGTAAAAACCGGAATCCTACTTACAGTACTGCCACAGGACATAAGCAGGGGTGTAAGGATAGATGGTAACCGGCAGCAGCTCCGTTTTTTCAGTCCTCAGACCTCCAGAGATCTCTCTCTCTCCGTGACCAGAAGCACGTCACACCACGCGGCTTGACGGATCTCGTGGAGCTCCTGGTGCTGTCTGTCAAGCTCAATCCGGAAATCCGCTGCTAGGAGGCGGGTGCAATCGCCGAATTTCCTTTCACTTGGCTGCAAGGCTCCCGCAGTCACTACCAGTCCTCTGCCACACTCAAAATGCAAATCTGCCCAACGCGTTTCGTGCGCATGCGCACTTCTTCAGGGGAGAGCCTGTTTTATGTAGTGTTTGTCTTGTCCTGTTTGTCCTGCATGTTTGGTTGTTTGCATACTGCACTATGATATGTTTTCTTTGTCTATTTTTTCTCCCATGCACATACATATGGAGTCCAATCATTGAAGACAAGCTGTGAAGATACTACTGCAGCTATCTACTATTCTGAGACTCTTTCAGTGCTGGACATTAGTATCACCTTGGACTAATTGGCGCCGGTCTGTATTGTTTATTATTTGTCTTGTTTTTCCAACCTGTCTTGGAGTTGGTATCACCTGGCAGCCTAAGTTTATTATTATATATTTATATTTTATTGTGTGCACTATCACATTATAACATTATTGTCACTGCACAAGATTTTTTTTTTAACTCAATTTTTTTATTGGGTACAATCATGTCAAACAGTACATACAAGGGTGTCATGATCCCATGACAGTGGTGCTTTCAACAATCTGACAGGGACCCAATAACTTTTTCCATTTTCTTGGGAGTGGTGATTGGATGGGAGGGGGAGGGGAGGAGGGGGAGGGGGGAAGACACACATGGGAGGGGGGGGAAGGGGGGGGAACCTAGGAGAGAGAGGGGGGGGGGGTGGGTGGCGCGCTCCTACCTCCGCGACTGCCTATGGGTATATTTATTTTGTTAGCCACGGGTCCCAGGTGTTTAGAAATTGGGGTATTTTCTTTTGGAGCAGGGC
This sequence comes from Ascaphus truei, assembly GCF_040206685.1. Classification (NCBI taxonomy): domain Eukaryota; kingdom Metazoa; phylum Chordata; class Amphibia; order Anura; family Ascaphidae; genus Ascaphus; species Ascaphus truei. The sequence goes on along the minus strand of NW_027457171.1, from coordinate 137,417 downwards.
GGTCAGTTTCTCCATTGACATAACTTCGTTAATTCTGCTAGTGACAGTGGTTCTAGAGGGGGCTTTAGTCTGCTTCCAAGCGGCAGCGATGGAACACCTGGCTGCCGTCAGTATGGCCGTTATAAGTCTGGACATCGGTGGATGGAGATCATCAACAGGTTTGTTCAGCACCAGGGTCACCGGGTCTAAGGGTAGGGTTAGTCCCGTGACCTCTCGTATGAGCCTCTGGATCATGGCCCAAAATTTCTGAATCTCCGGACATGACCACCAAATGTGGGCCATGTCCCCCTTTTGACCACATCCCCTCCAGCACAGATCAACTGCGCCTGGGTAGATCTGGCTCAGCCTAGCGGGGGTCAGGTACCATTGGAATAGAATTTTGTATATATTTTCTTTTGTTGTTGTGCAAATTGAGGTTTTAGAGGCTTGCTCCCAGATCTCCTCCCAGTCCTCCGGATCTATTGAGAGGCCCAATTCCTCGGACCATCGTTGCATATATCTATGGTTGGGTGGGCCAGACTGGGGTACTAATCCTTTATATATTTGAGAGATCAGGCCTTTTTGATAGGTTGTTTTGGCGCAGAGGGTTTCAAATCTGGTTAATTTAGGAAATTTGGAAGTTGGTGAGAGGGATAGGAGAAAGTGTCTCACTTGCAGATATTTAAATAGGTGGAGGCCCTGTATCTCGTATTTATCCCTAATCACCTGATAAGTAGCGATCTCATCTTTCCGCAGCAGATCGGCCACCATCCTAATGTTGTGACCCTGAAATTGGTCAAATTGACTTGGAGAACACCCTGGAGGGAATTTGGGGTTTCCAAAGATGGGGGTGAGCTGTGAGGGGGATGCTACCAGACCGTACTTCCCTCTACATTTAAGCCATACCTCCCACGTGCATCTCATTGCTCCCAGGGCAAACCTTGGTGGTTTATCCCCTCTGCTGCCAGTGGGCCACATTGCCATTTGGAAGGAGAGGGGGTAGGCGTAGTGAGACTCTATCTCTAACCAAGAAGCTAGGGCCGGGTCGCAATTCCAAACTACAGCCTGCTTCAGCTGTGCTGCGATGTAGTATTTTGCAATGTCGGGGACCCCCACACCTCCTCTTTCTCTAGACGAGAGCATCACTGACCGAGGGACTCTGGGCCTTTTGTCATTCCAAATAAATTGGAGAATTAGAGACTGCATGTTTTTAAGCGCTGTTTGTGGGACCGGGATTGGAAGGGTTTGGAAGTTATATAACAGTCTTGGGAGAACGTTCATTTTTACTGCCGTGATTCTCCCAAACCACGATATTTGGTGTTTTTTCCAGATCTCTAGGTCTTTTTTGATCTGGTTAAATAGAGGTGGGTAGTTATATTGGTATAGGGAGCTGTAGGAATTGGAGATTTTAACACCTAAGTATTTAATGTGGGTGGAGCTCCATCGATATTTATAGTTGGCTTGTATAAGGGTCCAGTCCTGGGGGGGGGAGGGATAAATTTAGGGCCTCAGACTTGTCCATGTTTACTTTGTAGTCAGATACTTGGCCAAATTGAGTTAGGTGTCGTTGAAGGTTGGGGAGGGAGGTATGGGGGTTCGCGAGGGTCAAGATCACATCGTCTGCAAACAGCGAAATTTTGTGTTCTCTATCTCCAATTTGGATACCTTTTATGTTGGGTTCGTCCCTGAGCTCCCGCAGCTCCTTGAGACCCCCCTCCCCTTGGGCAGCTCGATCGCGGGTGCCGAAAGACCCGACGGCTGCTTCCAAGGGTGGGGGCTGGAGCAGGGAGCAGCGCGGCTTCCCCTGCCTGCGGCCGGTTGCCGGGGACGCGATCGGGCCGTTGCTAAGGCCGCGATCGCGTCTCTAAGGTCCCGGCGGCCGCAGAGCAGGGCGCCGCCATTAAGGACCGTCTCGCGCATGCGCAGTGGACGCGTAGGCGCAGGGAAAGCCCCAGAGCTAGGGATAGCTCGCGCGAGCATAGGGACAGCTCAGGGAGAAGAGAGAAAGCCCGGGAAAGATTGCACACGCGCAGTGGAGGGTAACAAAAGCCCGCGAACCCCTAGCCTACCAGGGAAGACTCTGAGCAGGGGCTACGAGTCCCATGAGCCTCTGTATGCCCCATGTGACACCAGGGAGCCAATAGGGCTTAGGAAGGCCAGGCAAGGAAAGTGGATACATTGTTTGGACTGCAGCACGTTTGTCAGTTGGAGCTGGGGAGCTGTGAGGGAAGGAAGGGTGCAGAGAGCATGTGCAGCTCCTGCATCGAGTAAGGTCCCCACATCCCAAGTAAGGCCCCAACTCCCCACCAGGTTAGTGGGTAAGTGCTGAGGGACGGCCCAGATAGGGACGCTGCCCTTAGTGCGTGTCTGTGTGCTGTCTTGTCAGGATCACGGCTGGCAGTGCTGTGAGGCCTGACAAGAAGGCATAGTGCTAGTGTGCAGCAAGTTGCTGTACGCGTTCCAGAAGTTTGCAGTGCGTAGCTGCTAGTGTTAGTGTTAGGGTTCCAGGTTGCTGTGTTGAGTGCTGCATGTGACGCTGCCTGTACTGAGTGCAGTGTGTGTGCAGCGCGTGTTACTGTCTGCCGGCTGACTGAGAGCTGTGTGTCGGCTGCAGGCGCGTTAGGATAAGTGAGTTAGGAGCTAGTTGTTCAGTGTGTGTATATCACCAGTGCCAGTTGCACGTGGTGAGCTGCCAGAGTCTGGGATCAGACAGAAGTTACAGGGAGAGTTATTCTGCATGCAGGGACTAGGGTAGAGGTATACCCCAGGGCCCAGTTAGTCCCCTATGACACCAGAGGAAGCTGTATGATATAGGGTTGGCCTTAGGACAGGGACTCCTTCACCATATTTAGAGCAGCAAGAGGGATGCTGTCTGACGGCCTCTGACTGTCTGACAGCGTGTTCAGAGACTGTGTTAAAGGAGCATTCCGGCTGGAGATTCCTTTCCTGTGGATGCAGCGTGTGCATCCATTCCTGCAGAGAGCAGCGCAGCACGCCGTGGGATCACTGTGCGGTGCTGCTGAGTTCCAAGGATTTTCCTGACCAGGACTGGTCAGGGAGGTAGTATATATTAAGTGCACCACCGGGCCCCAACACAGGGAAGCGCTATCCCTCACACTCACACTGGTCTTTATTGTTGGGGACACTCAAGAGACTGCGGGGAATGTGATGATGGACATGTGGGTGGGGGGAATGGTATGCATTCAGAGTGATGCACTGTTATTGATATATTGTTTTGATGTTATGCAAAGAGGTGTTATTGGAGTTACAGGTTATGCTCAGTAAATACTGTTTATTCACACGGTGTGTATTTACTGTATGGTTGTTCTGGTGAGGGCACACTCTCACCCCGTTGAGATCCCTCATCAGTGGAGGCGCTGCACCGAGTGTAAGTACATACCCCAGGTTCCCCGTGGCGGAAGCTCAGCTCTCCTGGTTGCCAAACAGGTATAGCACCACACTGATAAGTAGTCAGACACACCTACCCACCTCAATCTCACTTAAGGGGGGGGGGAAGAGGGCTACATTTGGAGGCGCTGCTGAGATCCAGACCTGGGGTGCTCTGTTCCATTTTTTTTCCCAATTGTCCCATTCCTATTTTTGTCGCCATGTTTGTGAAGTCCGAACACGAGGTCCTTGCCTGGGCTTTGAGGCAGTATATGGAGCCTGGCCAGGTAGTGGTAGTAGGAGGCCTTCCCGCAACTATGCCCGCGGTTGAGGTTCAGTCCTATATGCGTGAAATTCCAGGGTGGCCGCACGCATGTTTCTTAGAAGAAGAACACGATCCCACGGCCCTATGGAAAATGATACTTTTTGTGGCCATCCCCACTGCGGATATATGCCTGGCAGAGGCACCGTCCGCCCTGTGTATGCCCGGGGGCCCGTCTGAGGGGTACCCCCTAGCCTACGCAGACCCAGTAAAATGGCGTCTCCCGCCAAAGCAGGAGAACGCACGTGCTGCTGGCTGCAAGCCTGCACTAGATTGTGTTGAGGAAAACTGTCCGGGATTGGCGGGAAAACCAGAAGGCTACCCCCCTATCTATACAGAAGAGAGCCCTAGTGTAATTGCAGAGACTGTGATTAAAATGGAGTCTCTCTCTAGCAAAGAGTCACACCTAAGATGGCGGCTCCCGCCAAGTCGGGAGAGCACCAGGACTGTGCAAGAAATTGTTGCAGAGTATTGTCCGGGTTGGGCGCGAAAACCTGAACCCCGCCCCTGCACTGTGAGTGACTCAGCACAGAGCCAGAACCACTCCCTTGTAGAAAGTGCCCCTCCTTCAGAGTCCACCAGGGGGAGCAAGCACTGTGACTTTCAACCAAACGTGGATGAGACAGACTGTTCTAGGGAGGAGGAGCCTGACCTCTATATCACTCTGAGTTGTGCTGAAGTTAAGTCTGTCTTCAGGGAGAAATTACTTAGGGATTCCCGCTACCAACAACCGGTTGTGGAGGGCCCGTGTGCCCGAGTGAACATTTCAGATCCGGTTCCTGAGCGGGACGAGGTTGAAGTCCCATCGGTGGCGATGCGCCTACCGGCGAACCACCTCAGCGATTATACAGAGGAATCACAGGGTAAGGCGTATATACCCCCACCTTCTAGTGAATCCAGCGACCAGTCACTTGTGGTGATGCGCCTGCCGGCGGACCACTTTAGTGACAGCAATGAACACCCTATCTTGGCGGATGCAGAGCCTGCTGTGGGCCCGTGTGCCCTGGAGGAGGTGTATCCCGATGTTGCGGACCCTGCTGTGGGCCCATGCGCCCTACAATGGTCAGTCCGACCTACTACCGAGGTACCATCGGTCCTAGAATGGGGACCAGTACCAAACGACGATGAGGGTGAGTCGACTGCCCCAGGGGTGTCGGGGGTGAGCCTCCAGGTGACCGCGAAGCACGATGGTTCCTTAAGTCTGGTCACCCGTGTGAGGGGCTCCCCTCTACATCGCGTCCTGGCGGAGGTGTCCTCCTTGGGAGAATCCATCCCAAGTCAGTGGAGTGGTAAGGAACTCCCTAACTCCCCACAATCTCCGATGGAGCTGGCCGTGAAGAAGGCCAGAGTTGCGGCTTCTGAACGGAGTATGAGCCCGTGCGCTCCGACACAAGTGGTCCCAGGACTGGGATCCAACGCTCCCGAGTTTTCAGCGCGTAAGTGGACTGCCCCAGAAGTACCGGGGACAGGTCCCAAGACGGCCGAGGTGGGAACTGACAGCATCCCCGAGGACCTGTTGGCCACCGTGAATCACCGCAGTGGTCGGGTGTCTACTCTTTACCCCCGGTCAGGTGAAACAGAGACATTGTCCAGTGCTCGCTTTTCAGTGAAAGCCTCGCAAGTCCGTAGGGACAAGGACTGTGTAAAGGAAGATCCAGGGAGACTGGCCTCCTGTAAGCCCAAAAAGGAGTGTGCCATTCGCCAAGTCGTGGACCGCGGAAAAGGTCCTGGCCTCCTGGTCTGCCGCATCCCTGCCGCGGATGACCGGGTAAGGGTCTGCTTCAGAGACACTGTGCTACTCCTTCCACCAGGGGGAGGAAGTAGCGAAGAGCCAGTAACTGTCGCTTTAGAGTGTGCTCTCCAAGAAATTTTTCTAGGGGAGGCTCACGGACGCAAAAGTGAGGTACCCCCACATGTTCAATTAGGGGCTCCCCACAAATGGTCTCAGCACGCTTCGGTTAATTGGTGTGAAGTGCAATGTAACCTGAAGGGTAAATTCGATACGTGTTGTATGTTCTGTGCCATGCATTTTAATTGTATAAACCTTATGTCAGGGTATGGCGTTCTCCAAGCGAGGACGTTGGATTTTCCACCAGGGGGAGAGTGTAGCCTGGAGCTCCCGCAGCTCCTTGAGACCCCCCTCCCCTTGGGCAGCTCGATCGCGGGTGCCGAAAGACCCGACGGCTGCTTCCAAGGGTGGGGGCTGGAGCAGGGAGCAGCGCGGCTTCCCCTGCCTGCGGCTGGTTGCCGGGGACGCGATCGGGCCGTTGCTAAGGCCGCGATCGCGTCTCTAAGGTCCCGGCGGCCGCAGAGCAGGGCGCCGCCATTAAGGACCGTCTCGCGCATGCGCAGTGGACGCGTAGGCGCAGGGAAAGCCCCAGAGCTAGGGATAGCTCGCGCGAGCATAGGGACAGCTCAGGGAGAAGAGAGAAAGCCCGGGAAAGATTGCACACGCGCAGTGGAGGGTAACAAAAGCCCGCGAACCCCTAGCCTACCAGGGAAGACTCTGAGCAGGGGCTACGAGTCCCATGAGCCTCTGTATGCCCCATGTGACACCAGGGAGCCAATAGGGCTTAGGAAGGCCAGGCAAGGAAAGTGGATACATTGTTTGGACTGCAGCACGTTTGTCAGTTGGAGCTGGGGAGCTGTGAGGGAAGGAAGGGTGCAGAGAGCATGTGCAGCTCCTGCATCGAGTAAGGTCCCCACATCCCAAGTAAGGCCCCAACTCCCCACCAGGTTAGTGGGTAAGTGCTGAGGGACGGCCCAGATAGGGACGCTGCCCTTAGTGCGTGTCTGTGTGCTGTCTTGTCAGGATCACGGCTGGCAGTGCTGTGAGGCCTGACAAGAAGGCATAGTGCTAGTGTGCAGCAAGTTGCTGTACGCGTTCCAGAAGTTTGCAGTGCGTAGCTGCTAGTGTTAGTGTTAGGGTTCCAGGTTGCTGTGTTGAGTGCTGCATGTGACGCTGCCTGTACTGAGTGCAGTGTGTGTGCAGCGTGTGTTACTGTCTGCCGGCTGACTGAGAGCTGTGTGTCGGCTGCAGGCGCGTTAGGATAAGTGAGTTAGGAGCTAGTTGTTCAGTGTGTGTATATCACCAGTGCCAGTTGCACGTGGTGAGCTGCCAGAGTCTGGGATCCGACAGAAGTTACAGGGAGAGTTATTCTGCATGCAGGGACTAGGGTAGAGGTATACCCCAGGGCCCAGTTAGTCCCCTATGACACCAGAGGAAGCTGTATGGCATAGTGTTGGCCTTAGGACAGGGACTCCTTCACCCTATTCAAAGCAGCAAGAGGGTTGCTGTCTGACAGCATCTGACTGTCTGACAGCGTGTTCAGAGACTGTGTTAAAGAAACATCCCGGCTGGAGATTCCTTTCCTGTGGATGCAGCGTGGGCATTCATTCCTGCAGAGAGCAGCGCAGCACGCCGTGGGATCACTGTGCGGTGCTGCTGAGTTCCAAGGATTTTCCTGACCAGGACTGGTCAGGGAGGTAGTATATATTAAGTGCACCACCGGGCCCCAACACAGGGAAGCGCTATCCCTCACACTCACACTGGTCTTTATTGTTGGGGACACTCAAGAGACTGCGGGGAATGTGATGATGGACATGTGGGTGGGGGGAATGGTATGCATTCAGAGTGATGCACTGTTATTGATATATTGTTTTGATGTTATGCAAAGAGGTGTTATTGGAGTTACAGGTTATGCTCAGTAAATACTGTTTATTCACACGGTGTGTATTTACTGTATGGTTGTTCTGGTGAGGGCACACTCTCACCCCGTTGAGATCCCTCATCAGTGGAGGCGCTGCACCGAGTGTAAGTACATACCCCAGGTTCCCCGTGGCGGAAGCTCAGCTCTCCTGGTTGCCAAACAGGTATAGCACCACACTGATAAGTAGTCAGACACACCTACCCACCTAAATCTCACTTAAGGGGGGGGGAAAGAGGGCTACATTTGGAGGCGCTGCTGAGATCCAGACCTGGGGTGCTCTGTTCCATTTTTTTTCCCAATTGTCCCATTCCTATTTTTGTCGCCATGTTTGTGAAGTCCGAACACGAGGTCCTTGCCTGGGCTTTGAGGCAGTATATGGAGCCTGGCCAGGTAGTGGTAGTAGGAGGCCTTCCCGCAACTATGCCCGCGGTTGAGGTTCAGTCCTATATGCGTGAAATTCCAGGGTGGCCGCACGCATGTTTCTTAGAAGAAGAACACGATCCCACGGCCCTATGGAAAATGATACTTTTTGTGGCCATCCCCACCGCGGATATATGCCTGGCAGACGCACCGTCCGCCCTGTGTATGCCCGGGGGCCCGTCTAAGGGGTACCCCCTAGTTTACGCCGACCCAGCCAAATGGCGTCTCCCGCCAACGCAGGAGAACGCACGTGCTGCTGGCTGCAAGCCCGCACTAAATTTTATTGAAGAAAACTGTCCGGGATTGGCGGGAAAACCAGAAGGCTACCCCCCTATCTATACAGAGAGCCCTAGTGTAATTGCAGAGACTGTGATTAAAATGGAGTCTCTCTCTAGCAGTGAGTCACACCTAAGATGGCAGCTCCCGCCAAGTCGGGAGAGCACCAGGACTGTGCAAGAAATTGTTGCAGAGTATTGTCCGGGTTGGGCGCGGAACCCTGAACCCCGCCCCTGCACTGTGAGTGACTCAGCACAGAGCCAGAACCACTCCCTTGTAGAAAGTGCCCCATCTTCAGATTCCACCAGGGGGAGCAAGCACTGTGACTTTCAACCAAACGTGGATGAGACAGACTGTTCTAGGGAGGAGGAGCCTGACCTCTATATCACTCTGAGTTGTGCTGAAGTTAAGTCTGTCTTCAGGGAGAAATTACTTAGGGATTCCCGCTACCAACAACAGGTTGTGGAGGGCCCGTGTGCCCGAGTGAACATTTCAGATCCGGTTCCTGAGCGGGACGAGGTTGAAGTCCCATCGGTGGCGATGCGCCTACCGGCGAACCACCTCAGCGATTATACAGAGGAATCACAGGGTAAGGCGTATATACCCCCACCTTCTAGTGAATCCAGCGACCAGTCACTTGTGGTGATGCGCCTGCCGGCGGACCACTTTAGTGACAGCAATGAACACCCTATCTTGGCGGATGCAGAGCCTGCTGTGGGCCCGTGTGCCCTGGAGGAGGTGTATCCCGATGTTGCGGACCCTGCTGTGGGCCCGTGCGCACTACAATGGTCAGTCCGACCTACTACCGAGGTACCATCGGTCCTGGAATGGGGACCAGTACCAAATGACGATGAGGGTGAGTCGACTGCCCCAGGGGTGTCGGGGGTGAGCCTCCAGGTGACCGCGGAGCACGATGGCTCCTTAAGTCTGGTCACCCGGGCGAAGGGCTCCCCTCTGCATCGCGTCCTGGCGGAGGTGTCCTCCTTGGGAGAATCCATCCCAAGCCAGTGGAGTGGTAAGGAACTCCCCAACTCCCCACAATCTCCGATGGAGCTGGCCGTGAAGAAGGCCAGAGTTGCGGCTTCTGAACGGAGTATGAGCCCGTGCGCTCCGACACAAGTGGTCCCAGGACTGGGATCCAACGCTCCCGAGTTTTCAGCGTTTAAGTGGACTGCCCCAGAAGTACCGGGGGCAGGTCCCAAGACGGCCGAGGTGGGAACTGACAGCATCCCCGAGGATCTGTTGGCCACCGTGAATCACTGCAGTGGTCGGGTGTCTACTCTTTACCCCCGGTCAGGTGAAACAGAGACATTGTCCAGTGCTCGCTTTTCAGTGAAAGCCTCGCAAGTCCGTAGGGACAAGGACTGTGTAAAGGAAGATCCAGGGAGACTGGCCTCCTGTAAGCCCAAAAAGGAGTGTGCCATTCGCCAAGTCGTGGACCGCGGAAAAGGTCCTGGCCTCCTGGTCTGCCGCATCCCTGCCGCGGATGACCGGGTAAGGGTCTGCTTCAGAGACACTGTGCTACTCCTTCCACCAGGGGGAGGAAGTAGCGAAGAGCCAGTAACTGTCGCTTTAGAGTGTGCTCTCCAAGAAATTTTTCTAGGGGAGGCTCACGGACGCAAAAGTGAGGTACCCCCACATGTTCAATTAGGGGCTCCCCACAAATGGTCTCAGCACGCTTCGGTTAATTGGTGTGAAGTGCAATGTAACCTGAAGGGTAAATTCGACACGTGTTGTATGTTCTGTGCCATGCATTTTAATTGTATAAACCTTATGTCAGGGTATGGCGTTCTCCAAGCGAGGACGTTGGATTTTCCACCAGGGGGAGAGTGTAGCCTGGAGCTCCCGCAGCTCCTTGAGACCCCCCTCCCCTTGGGCAGCTCGATCGCGGGTGCCGAAAGACCCGACGGCTGCTTCCAAGGGTGGGGGCTGGAGCAGGGAGCAGCGCGGCTTCCCCTGCCTGCGGCCGGTTGCCGGGGACGCGATCGGGCCGTTGCTAAGGCCGCGATCGCGTCTCTAAGGTCCCGGCGGCTGCAGAGCAGGGCGCCGCCATTAAGGACCGTCTCGCGCATGCGCAGTGGACGCGTAGGCGCAGGGAAAGCCCCAGAGCTAGGGATAGCTCGCGCGAGCATAGGGACAGCTCAGAGAGAAGAGAGAAAGCCCGGGAAAGATTGCACACGCGCAGTGGAGGGTAACAAAAGCCCGCGAACCCCTAGCCTACCAGGGAAGACTCTGAGCAGGGGCTACGAGTCCCATGAGCCTCTGTATGCCCCATGTGACACCAGGGAGCCAATAGGGCTTAGGAAGGCCAGGCAAGGAAAGTGGATACATTGTTTGGACTGCAGCACGTTTGTCAGTTGGAGCTGGGGAGCTGTGAAGGAAGGAAGGGTGCAGAGAGCATGTGCAGCTCCTGCATTGAGTAAGGTCCCCACATCCCAAGTAAGGCCCCAACTCCCCACCAGGTTAGTGGGTAAGTGCTGAGGGACGGCCCAGATAGGGACGCTGCCCTTAGTGCGTGTCTGTGTGCTGTCTTGTCAGGATCACGGCTGGCAGTGCTGTGAGGCCTGACAAGAAGGCATAGTGCTAGTGTGCAGCAAGTTGCTGTACGCGTTCCAGAAGTTTGCAGTGCGTAGCTGTTAGTGTTAGGGTTCCAGGTTGCTGTGTGGAGTGTTGCATGTGACGCTGCCTGTACTGAGTGCAGTGTGTGTGCAGCGTGTGTTACTGTCTGCCGGCTGACTGAGAGCTGTGTGTCGGCTGCAGGCGCGTTAGGATAAGTGAGTTAGGAGCTAGTTGTTCAGTGTGTGTATATCACCAGTGCCAGTTGCACGTGGTGAGCTGCCAGAGTCTGGGATCCGACAGAAGTTACAGGGAGAGTTATTCTGCATGCAGGGACTAGGGTAGAGGTATACCCCAGGGCCCAGTTAGTCCCCTATGACACCAGAGGAAGCTGTATGGCATAGTGTTGGCCTTAGGACAGGGACTCCTTCACCCTATTCAAAGCAGCAAGAGGGTTGCTGTCTGACAGCATCTGACTGTCTGACAGCGTGTTCAGAGACTGTGTTAAAGAAACATCCCGGCTGGAGATTCCTTTCCTGTGGATGCAGCGTGGGCATTCATTCCTGCAGAGAGCAGCGCAGCACGCCGTGGGATCACTGTGCGGTGCTGCTGAGTTCCAAGGATTTTCCTGACCAGGACTGGTCAGGGAGGTAGTAAATATTAAGTGCACCACCGGGCCCCAACACAGGGAAGCGCTATCCCTCACACTCACACTGGTCTTTATTGTTGGGGACACTCAAGAGACTGCGGGGAATGTGATGATGGACATGTGGGTGGGGGGAATGGTATGCATTCAGAGTGATGCACTGTTATTGATATATTGTTTTGATGTTATGCAAAGAGGTGTTATTGGAGTTACAGGTTATGCTCAGTAAATACTGTTTATTCACACGGTGTGTATTTACTGTATGGTTGTTCTGGTGAGGGCACACTCTCACCCCGTTGAGATCCCTCATCAGTGGAGGCGCTGCACCGAGTGTAAGTACATACCCCAGGTTCCCCGTGGCGGAAGCTCAGCTCTCCTGGTTGCCAAACAGGTATAGCACCACACTGAGAAGTAGTCAGACACACCTACCCACCTAAATCTCACTTAAGGGGGGGGGAAAGAGGGCTACATTTGGAGGCGCTGCTGAGAGCCAGACCTGGGGTGCTCTGTTCCATTTTTTTTCCCAATTGTCCCATTCCTATTTTTGTCGCCATGTTTGTGAAGTCCGAACACGAGGTCCTTGCCTGGGCTTTGAGGCAGTATATGGAGCCTGGCCAGGTAGTGGTAGTAGGAGGCCTTCCCGCAACTATGCCCGCGGTTGAGGTTCAGTCCTATATGCGTGAAATTCCAGGGTGGCCGCACGCATGTTTCTTAGAAGAAGAACACGATCCCACGGCCCTATGGAAAATGATACTTTTTGTGGCCATCCCCACGGCGGATATATGCCTGGCAGAGGCACCGTCCGCCCTGTGTATGCCCGGGGGCCCGTCTGAGGGGTACCCCCTAGTCTACGCAGACCCAGTAAAATGGCGTCTCCCGCCAAAGCAGGAGAACGCACGTGCTGCTGGCTGCAAGCCTGCACTAGATTGTGTTGAGGAAAACTGTCCGGGATTGGCGGGAAAACCAGAAGGCTACCCCCCTATCTATACAGAAGAGAGCCCTAGTGTAATTGCAGAGACTGTGATTAAAATGGAGTCTCTCTCTAGCAGAGAGTCACACCTAAGATGGCGGCTCCCGCCAAGTCGGGAGAGCACCAGGACTGTGCAAGAAATTGTTGCAGAGTATTGTCCGGGTTGGGCGCGAAAACCTGAACCCCGCCCCTGCACTGTGAGTGACTCAGCACAGAGCCAGAACCACTCCCTTGTAGAAAGTGCCCCTCCTTCAGAGTCCACCAGGGGGAGCAAGCACTGTGACTTTCAACCAAACGTGGATGAGACAGACTGTTCTAGGGAGGAGGAGCCTGACCTCTATATCACTCTGAGTTGTGCTGAAGTTAAGTCTGTCTTCAGGGAGAAATTACTTAGGGATTCCCGCTACCAACAACCGGTTGTGGAGGGCCCGTGTGCCCGAGTGAACATTTCAGATCCGGTTCCTGAGCGGGACGAGGTTGAAGTCCCATCGGTGGCGATGCGCCTACCGGCGAACCACCCCAGCGATTATACAGAGGAATCACAGGGTAAGGTGTACATACCCCCACCTTCTTCTAGTGAATCCAGCGACCAGTCACTTGTGGTGATGCGCCTGCCGGCGGACCACTTTAGTGACAGCAATGAACACCCTATCTTGGCGGATGCAGAGCCTGCTGTGGGCCCGTGTGCCCTAGAGGAGGTGTATCACGATGTTGCGGACCCTGCTGTGGGCCCGTGCGCCCTACAATGGTCAGTCCGACCTACTACCGAGGTACCATCGGTCCTAGAATGGGGACCAGTACCAAACGACGATGAGGGTGAGTCGACTGCCCCAGGGGTGTCGGGGGTGAGCCTCCAGGTGACCGCGGAGCACGATGGTTCCTTAAGTCTAGTCACCCGGGTGAGGGGCTCCCCTCTACATCGCGTCCTGGCGGAGGTGTCCTCCTTGGGAGAATCCATCCCAAGTCAGTGGAGTGGTAAGGAACTCCCTAACTCCCCACAATCTCCGATGGAGCTGGCCGTGAAGAAGGCCAGAGTTGCGGCTTCTGAACGGAGTATGAGCCCGTGCGCTCCGACACAAGTGGTCCCAGGACTGGGATCCAACGCTCCCGAGTTTTCAGCGCGTAAGTGGACTGCCCCAGAAGTACCGGGGACAGGTCCCAAGACGGCCGAGGTGGGAACTGACAGCATCCCCGAGGACCTGTTGGCCACCGTGAATCACCGCAGTGGTCGGGTGTCTACTCTTTACCCCCGGTCAGGTGAAACAGAGACATTGTCCAGTGCTCGCTTTTCAGTGAAAGCCTCGCAAGTCCGTAGTGACAAGGACTGTGTAAAGGAAGATCCAGGGAGACTGGCCTCCTTTAAGCCCAAAAAGGAGTGTGCCATTCGCCAAGTCGTGGACCGCGGAAAAGATCCTGGCCTCCTGGTCTGCCGCATCCCTGCCGCGGATGACCGGGTAAGGGTCTGCTTCAGAGACACTGTGCTACTCCTTCCACCAGGGGGAGGAAGTAGCGAAGAGCCAGTAACTGTCGCTTTAGAGTGTGCTCTCCAAGAAATTTTTCTAGGGGAGGCTCACGGACGCAAAAGTGAGGTACCCCCACATGATCAGTTAGGGGCACCCCACAAATGGTCTCAGCTAGTCTCGGGTATAGTTTGGTGTGAAGTGCAATGTAACCTGAAGGGTAAATTCGACACGTGTTGTATGTTCTGTGCCATGCATTTTAATTGTATAAACCTTATGTCAGGGTATGGCGTTCTCCAAGCGAGGACGTTGGATTTTCCACCAGGGGGAGAGTGTAGCCTGGAGCTCCCGCAGCTCCTTGAGACCCCCTCCCCTTGGGCAGCTCGATCGCGGGTGCCGAAAGACCCGACGGCTGCTTCCAAGGGTGGGGGCTGGAGCAGGGAGCAGCGCGGCTTCCCCTGCCTGCGGCCGGTTGCCGGGGACGCGATCGGGCCGTTGCTAAGGCCGCGATCGCGTCTCTAAGGTCCCGGCGGCCGCAGAGCAGGGCGCCGCCATTAAGGACCGTCTCGCGCATGCGCAGTGGACGCGTAGGCGCAGGGAAAGGCCCAGAGCTAGGGATAGCTCGCGCGAGCATAGAGACAGCTCAGGGAGAAGAGAGAAAGCCCGGGAAAGATTGCACACGCACAGTGGAGGGTAAGGAAAGCCCGCGAACCCCTAGCCTATCAGGGAAGGCTCTGAGCAGGGACTACGAGTCTCATGAGTCTCTGTATGCCCCATGTGACACCAGGGAGCCAATAGGGCTTAGGAAGGCCAGGCAAGGAAAGTGGATACATTGTTTGGACTGCAGCACGTTTGTCAGTTGGAGCTGGGGAGCTGTGAAGGAAGGAAGGGTGCAGAGAGCATGTGCAGCTCCTGCATCGAGTAAGGTCCCCACATCCCAAGTAAGGCCCCAACTCCCCACCAGGTTAGTGGGTAAGTGTTGAGGGACGGCCCAGATAGGGACGCTGCCCTTAGTGCATGTCTGTGTGCTGTCTTGTCAGGATCACGGCTGGCAGTGCTGTGAGGCCTGACAAGAAGGCATAGTGCTAGTGTGCAGCAAGTTGCTGTACGCGTTCTGAAGTTTGCAGTGCGTAGCTGCTCGTGCTAGTGTTAGGGTTCCAGGTTGCTGTGTTGAGTGTTGCATGTGACGCTGCCTGTACTGAGTGCAGTGTGTGTGCAGCGTGTGTTACTGTCTGCCGGATGACTGAGAGCTGTGTGTCGGCTGCAGGCGCGTTAGGATAAGTGAGTTAGGAGCTAGTGGTTCAGTGAGTGTCAGGACTGGGATGAGTTAGGGGAGTGGGGCAGGTTATTACCCCGCAGGCCCTAGGAGTTTTCCCCAATCCACCCCAGGTTGCGGTTCATCAGGGACAGGCCCTAGGTTAGGGTTCCTGTCACGTTAGGGATAGATAGGGATAGCGGCGGTTGCTGTTCCCGTGAGACGGTGTGTTACCGAGAGACTGTTGTGTTCCCGTGAAGCGGTGGGACCCTCGTTGGGGTTCCTGGAGAAGTACCTGGATAGGATCAGACGGAGGCAGCGCACGTCTGACCCTTTTAGAAGATTGTTGCGGACCCGAGCATCGGAGTGCTCGGAAGGTATTCACTATATATATGTGCACCAACAGGCCTAACACATTAATTAGTGACTGCGCAGTCACCCACGTTCTCTATTAGAGTGCGGGACATTGGGTGGGGATTCTCGGGACATTGGGTGGGATCACCTAGTGTTGGGAAGCGTCCTGCGCGACGCAGTAAGTGTCTCCTCTAGAGAGGGACACAGGTTATGATGTTGATATTGCTGTGATCTGTTTCTTGCATGTTGAGTAAAGTCCCTAGTTAATATATATCTGTGTGAGTATCGATGATTGGTATTGTCCTGCGAGGAACCACTCCCCCTAGGGTGGGAGCCATCGCAGGTGGAGGCGCTGCATCGTTGGAAGTAAGTACCCTTAATATAAATGCCCCAGGTTCCCCATGGCGGAAGCTCAGCCCTCCTGTGAGCCAACAGGTATAGCACCACACTGAGAAGTAGTCAGATACACCTACCCACCCCAATCTCACTTAGGGGGGGGGGGAAACAGGGCTACATTTGGAGGCGCTGCTGAGATCCAGACCTGGGGTGCTCTGTTCCATTTTTTTTCCCAATTGTCCCATTCCTATTTTTGTCGCCATGTTTGTGAAGTCCGAACACGAGGTCCTTGCCTGGGCTTTGAGGCAGTATATGGAGCCTGGCCAGGTAGTGGTAGTAGGAGGCCTTCCCGCAACTATGCCCGCGGTTGAGGTTCAGTCCTATATGCGTGAAATTCCAGGGTGGCCGCACGCATGTTTCTTAGAAGAAGAACACGATCCCACGGCCCTATGGAAAATGATACTTTTTGTGGCCATCCCCACTGCGGATATATGCCTGGCAGAGGCGCCGTCCGCCCTGTGTATGCCCGGGGGCCCGTCTGAGGGGTACCCCCTAGTCTACGCAGACCCAGTAAAATGGCGTCTCCCGCCAAAGCAGGAGAACGCACGTGCTGCTGGCTGCAAGCCTGCACTAAATTGTGTTGAGGAAAACTGTCCGGGACTGGCGGGAAAACCAGAAGGCTACCCCCCTATCTATACAGAAGAGAGCCCTAGTGTAATTGCAGAGACTGTGATTAAAATGGAGTCTCTCTCTAGCAGAGAGTCACACCTAAGATGGCGGCTCCCGCCCAGTCGGGAGAGTACCAGGACTGTGCAAGAAATTGTTGCAGAGTATTGTCCGGGTTGGGCGCGAAACCCTGAACCCCGCCCCTGCACTGTGAGTGACTCAGCACAGAGCCAGAACCACTCCCTTGTAGAAAGTGCCCCTCCTTCAGATTCCACCAGGGGGAGCAAGCACTGTGACTTTCAACCAAACGTGGATGAGACAGACTGTTCTAGGGAGGAGGAGCCTGACCTCTATATCACTCTGAGTTGTGCTGAAGTTAAGTCTGTCTTCAGGGAGAAATTACTTAGGGATTCCCGCTACCAACAACCGGTTGTGGAGGGCCCGTGTGCCCGAGTGAACATTTCAGATCCGGTTCCTGAGCGGGACGAGGTTGAAGTCCCATCGGTGGCGATGCGCCTACCGGCGAACCACCTCAGCGATTATACAGAGGAATCACAGGGTAAGGCGTATATACCCCCACCTTCTAGTGAATCCAGCGACCAGTCACTTGTGGTGATGCGCCTGCCGGCGGACCACTTTAGTGACAGCAATGAACACCCTATCTTGGCGGATGCAGAGCCTGCTGTGGGCCCGTGTGCCCTAGAGGAGGTGTATCCCGATGTTGCGGACCCTGCTGTGGGCCCGTGCGCCCTACAATGGTCAGTCCGACCTACTACCGAGGTACCATCGGTCCTAGAATGGGGACCAGTACCAAACGACGATGAGGGTGAGTCGACTGCCCCAGGGGTGTCGGGGGTGAGCCTCCAGGTGACCGCGGAGCACGATGGCTCCTTAAGTCTGGTTACCCGGGTGAAGGGCTCCCCTCTACATCGCGTCCTGGCGGAGGTGTCCTCCTTGGGAGAATCCATCCCAAGCCAGTGGAGTGGTAAGGAACTCCCTAACTCCCCACAATCTCCGATGGAGCTGGCCGGGAAGAAGGCCAGAGTTGCGGCTTCTGAACGGAGTATGAGCCCGTGCGCTCCGACACAAGTGGTCCCAGGACTGGGATCCAATGCTCCCGAATTTTCAGCACGTAAGTGGACTGCCCCAGAAGTGCCGGGGACAGGTCCCAAGACGGCCGAGGTGGGAACAGACAGCATCCCCGAGGACCTGTTGGCCACCGTGAATCACCGCAGTGGTCGGGTGTCTACTCTTTACCCCCGGTCAGGTGAAACAGAGACATTGTCCAGTGCTCGCTTTTCAGTGAAAGCCTCGCCAGTCCGTAGTGACAAGGACTGTGTAAAGGAAGATCCAGGGAGACTGGCCTCCTTTAAGCCCAAAAAGGAGTGTGCCATTCGCCAAGTCGTGGACCGCGGAAAAGGGCCTGGCCTCCTGGTCTGCCGCATCCCTGCCGCGGATGACCGGGTAAGGGTCTGCTTCAGAGACACTGTGCTACTCCTTCCACCAGGGGGAGGAAGTAGCGAAGAGCCAGTAACTGTCGCTTTAGAGTGTGCTCTCCAAGAAATTTTTCTAGGGGAGGCTCACGGACGCAAAAGTGAGGTACCCCCACATGTTCAATTAGGGGCTCCCCACAAATGGTCTCAGCACGCTTCGGTTAATTGGTGTGAAGTGCAATGTAACCTGAAGGGTAAATTCGATACGTGTTGTATGTTCTGTGCCATGCATTTTAATTGTATAAACCTTATGTCAGGGTATGGCGTTCTCCAAGCGAGCACGTTGGATTTTCCACCAGGGGGAGAGTGTAGCCTGGAGCTCCCGCAGCTCCTTGAGACCCCCCTCCCCTTGGGCAGCTCGATCGCGGGTGCCGAAAGACCCGACGGCTGCTTCCAAGGGTGGGGGCTGGAGCAGGGAGCAGCGCGGCTTCCCCTGCCTGCGGCCGGTTGCCGGGGACGCGATCGGGCCGTTGCTAAGGCCGCGATCGCGTCTCTAAGGTCCCGGCGGCCGCAGAGCAGGGCGCCGCCATTAAGGACCGTCTCGCACATGCGCAGTGGACGCGTAGGCGCAGGGAAAGCCCCAGAGCTAGGGATAGCTCGCGCGAGCATAGAGACAGCTCAGGGAGAAGAGAGAAAGCCCGGGAAAGATTGCACACGCGCAGTGGAGGGTAAGGAAAGCCCGCGAACCCCTAGCCTATCAGGGAAGGCTCTGAGCAGGGACTACGAGTCTCATGAGTCTCTGTATGCCCCATGTGACACCAGGGAGCCAATAGGGCTTAGGAAGGCCAGGCAGGCAAAGTGGATACATTGTTTGGGCTTGAGCACGTTTGTCAGTTGGAGCTGGGGAGCTGTGAAGGAAGGAAGGGTGCAGAGAGCATGTGCAGCTCCTGCATCGAGTAAGGTCCCCACATCCCAAGTAAGGCCCCAACTCCCCACCAGGTTAGTGGGTAAGTGTTGAGGGACGGCCCAGATAGGGACGCTGCCCTTAGTGCGTGTGTGTGTGCTGTCTTGTCAGGATCACGGCTGGCAGGGCTGTGAGGCCTGACAAGAAGGCATAGTGCTAGTGTGCAGCAAGTTGCTGTACGCGTTCCAGAAGTTTGCAGTGCGTAGCTGTTAGTGTTAGTGTTAGGGTTCCAGGTTGCTGTGTGGAGTGTTGCATGTGACGCTGCCTGTACTGAGTGCAGTGTGTGTGCAGCGTGTGTTACTGTCTGCCGGCTGACTGAGAGCTGTGTGTCGGCTGCAGGCGCGTTAGGATAAGTGAGTTAGGAGTTAGTTGTTCAGTGTGTGTATATCACCAGTGCCAGTTGCACGTGGTGAGCTGCCAGAGTCTGGGATCCGACAGAAGTTACAGGGAGAGTTATTCTGCATGCAGGGACTAGGGTAGAGGTATACCCCAGGGCCCAGTTAGTCCCCTATGACACCAGAGGAAGCTGTATGATATAGGGTTGGCCTTAGGACAGGGACTCCTTCACCATATTTAGAGCAGCAAGAGGGATGCTGTCTGACGGCCTCTGACTGTCTGACAGCGTGTTCAGAGACTGTGTTAAAGGAGCATTCCGGCTGGAGATTCCTTTCCTGTGGATGCAGCGTGTGCACCCATTCCTGCAGGGAGCAGCGCAGCACGCCGTGGGATCACTGTGCGGTGCTGCTGAGTTCCAAGGATTTTCCTGACCAGGACTGGTCAGGGAGGTAGTATATATTAAGTGCACCACCGGGCCCCAACACAGGGAAGCGCTATCCCTCACACTCACACTGGTCTTTATTGTTGGGGACACTCAAGAGACTGCGGGGAATGTGATGATGGACATGTGGGTGGGGGGAATGGTATGCATTCAGAGTGATGCACTGTTATTGATATATTGTTTTGATGTTATGCAAAGAGGTGTTATTGGAGTTACAGTTTCTGCTCAGTAAATACTGTTTATTCACACGGTGTGTATTTACTGTATGGTTGTTCTGGTGAGGGCACACTCCCACCCCGTTGGGATCCCTCATCAGTGGAGGCGCTGCACCGAGTGTAAGTACATACCCCAGGTTCCCCGTGGCGGAAGCTCAGCTCTCCTGGTTGCCAAACAGGTACCGCACCACACTGATAGTAGTCAGATACACCTACCCACCCCAATCTCACTTAGGGTGGGGGGGAAAGAGGGCTACATTTGGAGGCGCTGCTGAGAGACAGACCTGGGGTGCCCTGTTCCATTTTTTTCCCCAAATTGTCCAAGTCTCAATTTTTGTCGCCATGTTTGTGAAGTCCGGACACGAGGTCCTTGCCTGGGCTTTGAGGCAGTATATGGAGCCTGGCCGGGTAGTGGCAGTAGGAGGCCTTCCCGCAAATACACCCGCGGTTGAGGTTCAGTACTATATGCGTAAAATGGCTGGGTGGCCGCACGCATGTTTCTTAGAGGAAGAACACGATCCCACGGCCCTATGGAAATCGATACTTTTTGTAGCAACCCCCACTGCAGATATATGCCTGGCAGAGGCACCGTCCGCCCTGTGTATGCCCGGGGGCCCGTCTGAGGGGTACCCCCTAGTGTACGCAGACCTAGTAAAATGGCGTCTCCCGCCAACACAGGAGAACGCATGTGCTGCTGACTGCAAGCCTGCACTAAATTTTATTGAAGAAAGCTGTCCGGGATTGGCGGGAGGACCAGAGGGCTGCCCCCCTATCTATACAGAGAGCCCTAGTGTAATTGCAGAGACTGTGATTAAAATGGAGTCTCTCTCTAGCAGTGAGTCACACCTAAGATGGCGGCTCCCGCCAAGTCGGGAGAGCACCAGGACTGTGCAAGAAATTGTTGCAGAGTATTGTCCGGGTTGGGCGCGAAAACCTGAACCCCGCCCCTGCACTGTGAGTGACTCAGCACAGAGCCAGAACCACTCCCTTGTAGAAAGTGCCCCTCCTTCAGATTCCACCAGGGGGAGCAAGCACTGTGACTTTCAACCAAACGTGGATGAGACAGACTGTTCTAGGGAGGAGGAGCCTGACCTCTATATCACTCTGAGTTGTGCTGAAGTTAAGTCTGTCTTCAGGGAGAAATTACTTAGGGATTCCCGCTACCAACAACAGGTTGTAGAGGGCCCGTGTGCCCGAGTGAACATTTCAGATCCGGTTCCTGAGCGAGACGAGGTTGAAGTACCATCGGTGGCGATGCGCCTACCGGCGAACCACCCCAGCGATTATACAGAGGAATCACAGGGTAAGGTGTATATACCCCCACCTTCTTCTAGTGAATCCAGCGACCAGTCACTTGTGGCGATGCGCCTGCCGGCAGACCACTTTAGTGACAGCAATGAACACCCTATCTTGGCGGATGCAGAGCCTGCTGTGGGCCCGTGTGCCCTAGAGGAGGTGTATCCCGATGTTGCGGACCCTGCTGTGGGCCCGTGCGCCCTACAATGGTCAGTCCGACCTACTACCGAGGTACATTCGGTCCTAGAATGGGGACCAGTACCAAACGACGATGAGGGTGAGTCGACTGCCCCAGGGGTGTCGGGGGTGAGCCTCCAGGTGACCGCGGAGCATGATGGTTCCTTAAGTCTGGTCACCCGGGTGAAGGGCTCCCCGCTACATCGCGTCCTGGCGGAGGTGTCCTCCTTGGGAGAATCCATCCCAAGCCAGTGGAGTGGTAAGGAACTCCCTAACTCCCCACAATCTCCGATGGAGCTGGCCGTGAAGAAGGCCAGAGTTGCGGCTTCTGAACGGAGTATGTAGCCCTTTTTGTGAACCGGCCGACCCACCCAATATCACATTGGCCCCTCGTGGTCTAACCGGTCCCTTTCCCTGCAACACACCTGCTCTAAGGGACTACTGGTACTGCATAACCTGTGTGGCTCCAGGAGATCTGAGCCTCCGCTAGCTGGGAGCCTGGGGAAAAACCCTTACCCTTACTTGGTGCAGCGCCTCCACTTACCCAGGATCCCCCGTGAGGAAAGATAGCCCTGAGTAAGAAATACAATAACACTTATAGATAAACAATACTAACTCTTTACTTAACACACATATAACACATTACATAACATAACCATAACCAGATGCTCTACCCGCATCACATCAACCCAATGTCTGGTGTACCCCACCCAGTGTCCTGTGATCACCCCACACCCAATGTCTCGTAACTCCTACGGAGGTCGTGGGTGACTGCGCAGTCACTATTTAAGCTAGGGCCCAGTTGGTGCACATATATTACTTCAGAGATACCTTCCGAGCACTCCGATGCTCGGGACCGCAACACACTGTCTTCTAAAAGGGTCAGACGTCCGTCTGATCCTATTCCAGGTACTCTGCCGGTGGACCCCAACGAGGGTCCCACCGCTCAACGGGAACTGCAACCGGATCACGGCAACACCAACCGCGTGGGAACAGCAACCGCCGCTATCCCTATCATTAACCACTGCTAGAGCGACAGCAACCCTAACCTAGGGCCTGTCCCTGAAGAACCGCAACCTGGG
This sequence comes from Ascaphus truei, assembly GCF_040206685.1. NCBI lineage: Eukaryota > Metazoa > Chordata > Amphibia > Anura > Ascaphidae > Ascaphus > Ascaphus truei. Next base: position 115,135 of record NW_027457171.1, on the reverse strand, counting down.
ATGGCTTGGGGAAAACTCCTAGGGCCTGTGGACAATAACCGCCCCCCTTCCCCTAGCTACCCAGTCTCGACTGTATCTGCTAATCCTAGCAGCCTAACGCCCCTGCAGCCAACACTCAGCTTACACTGTCAGCCTGCAGGTATTCACACCGTGCACACACACTGCACGCACTGCGCACAGCACATGCAGCGACACACACCCAGACGGCTGCAATCACACACAGCCACCCGGATCCCGCAGCAATCCCACTGCAAGCACACTGTGCCTCTTTGACAGTGCCCACAGCACTATCCACTGTGGCACTGCCAAACTGCACCTTCCACACGTAAGGGTCACCTCCCTAGCTATGGCCGTCCCTCTTCAGTTACCCCCTACCCTTACCCGGGAATTGGGGCCTGCCTGGGGATCTAGGGAGAACCCTTACCTGATGCAGGAGCCACGCGCTCCCTGCACCCTTCCTACACCTTCCTTCTCCTCTGCCTGACTGCCTGTTGCAAAGCCCGGGAAATGTATCTATATTCCCGGGCTGAGCTTCCTCCAGCCCTATTGGCCGCAAGGGAGCACCTGACCTTTGTCTCCCTAAGCCTCCTGGGAGTTGTAGTTCCCAGGGGCTGCCTAAAGCATTGGGGCCGCGTGCGCGCTTCCCTTGCGCATGCGCGAACCCCTAATGGCCGCCTCACTCTCTCTGCTACCTTCCCTACTCTCGCGCGACCTCTCCCTATCCCTGGAGTCCCATCGCGCGCTTCCGCCCAACTGCGCATGCGCGAACTAACGCGCGATGGCGGCGCCCTCTCATTTGCAAGCCGGACCGGTGGCAACGCGATCGCGGCCCTAGCGACGGCCCGATCGCGTCCCCGGCAACCAGCCTGCACCGCTATGCCCCGCGCTGCTCCCTGCTCTGGCCCCCACCCTCGCGAAGTGCCGGCGGGTCCGTCGCAGCCTCCGGCGGCACCCGCTACCACACGGCACTCGCGGAGAGGGGCCAGGGAGCGAAAATATACCTCGGGGCTACATTCTCCCCTTCGCAGAATCCCAACGACCTCGCTTGGGTAGCAACCATACAGTGGGTTATATAATGGAAAATGCATAGTAAACAGTACATCATACACAATCAATTTCCCATTTGTACCCATCATCATCCCCGCATGGATACCCGAGGCCAGCTGAGTTTCAGAGTGGAGTGCCCCTAACAGACTGGGTGAGGGTATCCCACCTTGACTCCTGCGAGTCTTTTGGAGTTCAAAACTGGTCCCTTGCACCAACCCACCTTCTCCCCCTCGCAGAAAAAATAGTAAGGGGGCCTGGGTGTTGACCCTTGCCGGATCCTCCGGTCTCGTCTCACGGGAGACAGGGAGGCTCAGTCTCTTTCCTCGATCCACCACATGGCGAACATAGCGCTCCATCGCGCACCTGGGAGAGGCCAAAACTACCAGAGCGGTCTCAACAGAGTCTTTGTCCGCTCCAACCATCCCTTTAACGGTGACTTCGTCCGCGGACGGCACCACTTCTTCGGGTAGGCCCGGGTCTTGAGAAGGCCAAGCTTGGAGACTCCTCGTGCAGGAGTATGTGTCGCTCCAGTCCGCTACACCGGATACCTTCATGAGGTCGAGTTCATTCCACGATCTGCAGAGATCTTCTGGGGGAGACACCTCCACCAGGACGCGATGACGGGGTGAGCCCATCGCCCGGGTGACCCTACCTTTGGAGTCACCAGGCTCCACGATCACCGGGGAGCTCACACCCGACACCCCTGGGGCAGTCAACTTACCCCCATCGTTGTCGGCAGGTACTGATCCCAAGCCTGGGACCGCTGGTACCTCGGTGGTAGGCCGGACTGGCCGTTGCAGGGCACACGGGCCCACATCATGGTCTGGATCAGTTGAGACGGTTGCTTCAGTGACCTCACTGGAGTGGTCCGCCGGGAGGCGCATCACCACGCTCAGTGGGTCGCTAGAATCATCACCCATGGGCGGGGGTACAAACACCTTACCCTGGCCTTCTGGAATCGGTGGTTCTGGTCTCGGGGGTTCCTGCTCGGAAACCGGGTCTGGAACCGACATCTGGGGTTCTGACATCTGGAGCTCCGACATCTGGAGCTCCGCCTTCAGCGGCTCTGGATCCGCGTCTGGAAAGTTCATTTGGGCACACGGGCCCTCCACCACCTCCATGGCTGAAGTGGACAAATCAGTAGCAGCTTCACCCACCTCGGTAGCACCATCAGGCGCCTCTTCCTCCGCAGGTTCCGCCATCAGAAGTTCCTGCTCCTCCATTTGCACGTCCTCTTTGAGAGGGTCTGCAACAGTGGTCTGGACACACGGGTCCCCGGAGGCCTCTGGAATCAAAACAAACTGAGGACAAGTATCAATTACTTCAGGAGCGAGGTCCGGCTCCTCCTCTTCATCATCGGCTGGTTCCGCCGCCTGGGGCAGGATAGGCTGTAGGAACCCTGCCCCGCAACAATCACATGGAGGCCCCCACTCCAGTGCCTCCCTAGGACAGTCACAATTTGTCATAAAACACTGGATACTCAGTTCTCCATCCAACTCGATGTTCTTGAAGTCGAGCGGTAACTGCGACAGGGCTGCTCCCGAGGCACAGGCTTTTTGCAGGCAGGGACACGCTAGCACAACTCCATCTATTCCTGGCGCTCGCCAGGACACATACACATTGCGGTGTAACCCCTGGCAGTCTATTTCTTCCTCAGGGGAAGGACACTCCATTTCTACAACAGTGTCCCCTCCCACTGGCCGTTCGGTAGGCTGCGGCAGTTTGGGTTGCAGGGTCGGTACCCTGCAGCAGCCACATATACGCCCCCAAGCCAACTTACAAGACGAGCAGCCACCTTGGTTACAAAAACAGTCTAGGTACCCCTCCTCGTTCACGTCTTCCAATCGCATTTTTACCATGCACGCCAAAGTTTTAAGGTCCATACTACCCCAGATGCTCAAGAATTGTATCGTACATGGACACAACAAAAAGGATACGCTCCCAGCCCTGGTCTGCCAGGATCCATACGACGGCGAGCAATTTTCTCTGTGTCCAATACTCTCTTTCAGGGAGTGGTGCGAGCTCTGTACTGAGTCACTCACAGTGTGGGGGCGGGGCTCGGGTTTTCCCGCCAGTCCTGGATGACTGTTGGCAACATTTTCCCGCGCGACCGGGACCTTAGCACGTGGCTTCCTCCGCCTTGAGGGCTTCCCCATGGCGGAACAAAAATAGGACACAAATTTAGAAAAACATGTACAGGGCACCCCAGGTCTGATATCTCAGCAGCGCCTCCAAATGTAGCCCTTTTTGTGAACCGGCCGACCCACCCAATATCACATTGGCCCCTCGTGGTCTAACCGGTCCCTTTCCCTGCAACACACCTGCTCTAAGGGACTACTGGTACTGCATAACCTGTGTGGCTCCAGGAGATCTGAGCCTCCGCTAGCTGGGAGCCTGGGGAAAAACCCTTACCCTTACTTGGTGCAGCGCCTCCACTTACCCAGGATCCCCCGTGAGGAAAGATAGCCCTGAGTAAGAAATACAATAACACTTATAGATAAACAATACTAACTCTTTACTTAACACACATATAACACATTACATAACATAACCATAACCAGATGCTCTACCCGCATCACATCAACCCAATGTCTGGTGTACCCCACCCAGTGTCCTGTGATCACCCCACACCCAATGTCTCGTAACTCCTACGGAGGTCGTGGGTGACTGCGCAGTCACTATTTAAGCTAGGGCCCAGTTGGTGCACATATATTACTTCAGAGATACCTTCCGAGCACTCCGATGCTCGGGACCGCAACACACTGTCTTCTAAAAGGGTCAGACGTCCGTCTGATCCTATTCCAGGTACTCTGCCGGTGGACCCCAACGAGGGTCCCACCGCTCAACGGGAACTGCAACCGGATCACGGCAACACCAACCGCGTGGGAACAGCAACCGCCGCTATCCCTATCACTAACCACTGCTAGAGCGACAGCAACCCTAACCTAGGGCCTGTCCCTGAAGAACCGCAACCTGGGATGGCTTGGGGAAAACTCCTAGGGCCTGTGGACAATAACCGCCCCCCTTCCCCTAGCTACCCAGTCTCGACTGTATCTGATAATCCTAGCAGCCTAACGCCCCTGCAGCCAACACTCAGCTTACACTGTCAGCCTGCAGGTATTCACACCGTGCACACACACTGCACGCACTGCGCACAGCACATGCAGCGACACACACCCAGACGGCTGCAATCACACACAGCCACCCGGATCCCGCAGCAATCCCACTGCAAGCACACTGTGCCTCTTTGACAGTGCCCACAGCACTATCCACTGTGGCACTGCCAAACTGCACCTTCCACACGTAAGGGTCACCTCCCTAGCTATGGCCGTCCCTCTTCAGTTACCCCCTACCCTTACCCGGGAATTGGGGCCTGCCTGGGGATCTAGGGAGAACCCTTACCTGATGCAGGAGCCACGCGCTCCCTGCACCCTTCCTACACCTTCCTTCTCCTCTGCCTGACTGCCTGTTGCAAAGCCCGGGAAATGTATCTATATTCCCGGGCTGAGCTTCCTCCAGCCCTATTGGCCGCAAGGGAGCACCTGACCTTTGTCTCCCTAAGCCTCCTGGGAGTTGTAGTTCCCAGGGGCTGCCTAAAGCATTGGGGCCGCGTGCGCGCTTCCCTTGCGCATGCGCGAACCCCTAATGGCCGCCTCACTCTCTCTGCTACCTTCCCTACTCTCGCGCGACCTCTCCCTATCCCTGGAGTCCCATCGCGCGCTTCCGCCCAACTGCGCATGCGCGAACTAACGCGCAATGGCGGCGCCCTCTCCTTTGCAAGCCGGACCGGTGGCAACGCGATCGCGGCCCTAGCGACGGCCCGATCGCGTCCCCGGCAACCAGCCTGCACCGCTATGCCCCGCGCTGCTCCCTGCTCTGGCCCCCACCCTCGCGAAGTGCCGGCGGGTCCGTCGCAGCCTCCGGCGGCACCCGCTACCACACGGCACTCGCGGAGAGGGGCCAGGGAGCGAAAATATACCTCGGGGCTACATTATAGAGACCAACAGAGTAACGGAGGAGCGGAGGGAGGGGGGACACAACAGATTACACTGCACATACCAACTGATAAGAGGGGTGGGAGCATGGCATACAGGGCTACGTAGAAGCAGACCACCATGAAACAATAGCTACCAACATGGAACCCAGACTATCAGAGGGTGGAATCATGCAGAGATATCAAGGCAGGCAGGAAATTACAAGGGAAGATGGCAAACAGAGGCAAACAGTTATCTTAGTCAAGTTACAAGTTACACTCTTATTGTTGATGTTTCTTGCTGAACTTACAGTTTGCAAGCACAGTTACACAAAGTGGCCGTTTCACTATTGTATTATTATTCCACTACAAGGGAGAGGGGGGGGAGCGCTGCCCCCCGTGAAGGCCTTGAGTATGAGCCTCCACATGGGTGTGGGAGAGAAGACCCACAAGAGACCCATGGAAGTCCCGTTTAGGCCAGCTGCGAAGGATGGGAGAGGGGGAAGGAGGGCCATCCCGAACTCCATCCAGGCTGTACGACTGACAAGGGCAAAGAAGGGGACTGGGGGAGCTAGCTCTCGCCCAGCCCCCGGAATGTTACTCTATGTTGAAATAATTGTTGATTTGTGTTTCTCGATGTTTCCCCAGTGTGTTTCCCTTTGTACCCCCATGCCATCGCTCCAGACTGCGGACAAGTGGACTCAAGCACGAGACCATCCGACACCCACATCGCTGTCGCCAGAGGCTCAGACGGTGGATTACGCAAGAGTAAAGGTTGGAAACTACAATCATGAATAAAGGGGTTACTATAATATCACATAATGTTAAGGGCTTCAATAATCCAGGGAAGCGCAGACTAGCTATGGCAGACTATAAAAAAACAGACCCTGACATCATCCTCTTACAGGAAACACATTTTTCTAAAACCAATGCCCCAAAATTTATTGATTATAGGTATAAAAACTGGTTCTCAGCCTCAGCCACAAAAAAAAAAGAGGGGAGTAGCCATCTTGGTGCATGACCGTTTGCCCCTGATGATTAAGACCATTAAAAAAGACTGCAACGGCCGATTTCTCATTTTAACCGGCGAAATAAGAGGTCAACCAATCACGCTGGCAAACGTTTATGCTCCAAGCGAAGGTACGGAAGCTTTTCTAGTAAGGTTCTTCGCTGCGCTCCAGAGATTAGCGACAGGATGTGTTATACTGGGAGGAGACTTCAACCAAACCCTAGATCCTATACTCGATAGATGCACCCCGAGCGGTAAAAATAGCTCCAAGATAAGACAAACCTGGAGTAGAGAGCTGCGCACCAATAACCTAATAGATATTTGGCGAGAACAGCACCAGCAGGATAAAGGTTTCACATTCTACTCCCACCCTCATGACAGATACAGTCGGATAGACTACCTGTTTGTATCAAGTAGACTGGTTTCACAGATCTCCCACACGGGCATCCACGATATTTCGTGGTCAGATCACGCGCCGATAGAGCTGCGGTGCACTAATTTTAGTCTAGACAGACCAGGAGCGAACTGGAAGCTCAATGAAGTTTTACTCAAGATCCCCGCTATTGCACAAAGCGTAGGGGATAAAATCAGGGAATATTTTCGGGAGAACGTAGGAAGTGTGACTTCGCAGGCTACCTTATGGGAGGCCCATAAGGCGACTCTGAGAGGAGAGCTCATGAGGATTGCTAGCAGGCGAAAGAGGGAGAAGGACAAAAAAATCAATCAATTACAAGCGGAATTAGCAGTCCTCTCAACTCGACATAAAAAGAATAAAGACGCAATGACCCTTAAGGAGTTGCTAGATACTAAAACCAAATTGAATATTTTGTTGACCTCCCGGGCTGAGAAAGAGCTGACATGGACTAAGCGGAAATATTTTGAGAAAGCAAACAGGCCAGATACCTTACTTGCCAACAAACTAAGAGACAAAAACCAAGTCTCCCAAATTCGGGCAATTCGAACAAAACAAGGGGACCTGACCTCTGACCCTAAAAAAATAGTCAATGAATTTAAAAAATACTATGAGACCCTCTACGATGGGGCGAAGGTGGCACACACGCCAACCACACAAGCACGGCTTAAGACGTTCATGACTGAGGCACAGCTGCCTACAGTGACCAGAGAGGAGAGGGACGCACTGCAGGCAGAATTTACTATGGAGGAGCTTTTCGAGGTAATGAAAGCACTGAAAGCAGCAAAGGCCCCAGGCCCAGATGGATTTTCCAACCTCTATTATAAAAAATTTCGTAAAATTTTAGCTCCTCATCTCTTAAAACTTTGTAACTCCTTTTTGGATGGTGCCCCCATCCCGAGCTCGATGCTCCAGGCGTCTATCTCAGTAATCCACAAACAAGGAAAGGACCCAGCGGACTGTAAAAGCTACAGGCCCATCTCATTAATAAACTCGGATATAAAAATCTTTTCCAAACTGTTAGCTAACCGCCTTAACCAGGTGTTGTCCAGGTTGGTCCATCCTGATCAAGTAGGGTTCATATGTGGTCGGCAAGCAGCTGATAACACCAGACGGATTATTAACTTAATTGATCTGGCGCAGAAAAAACGTATCCCGTCTATGGTGCTTAGTCTAGATGCTGAAAAAGCGTTCGACAGAATTGACTGGCCCTACTTGAGAGCGACGCTTGGGGCGTTTGGGTTGGGAAGGAGAATGATAGAGGCAATTCTCGCTCTGTATCAGGGACCGACGGCGAAGGTCAGACACCAGGGCTTCCCTTCGGAAGAATTCCAGATAAAGAGCGGCACCAGACAGGGCTGTCCTCTGTCACCCTTACTCTTTGCGCTTTGTATTGAACCCCTGGCGGCACACATCCGTCTCAGTCCAAATATAACAGGCATCCAAATCAGGGACCAGTCACATAAAGTGGCCCTGTATGCTGATGACGTGATACTCACACTATCACAGCCCCTCACCTCTCTGCCGAACGTCTTCCAATTGTTAGGGGAATTTAATACAATATCGGGATTTAAAATTAACCAGGCAAAATCAGAAGCCTTAAATATCAATTTACCTAAAGCTACTGAGAAATTGATCACGATAAATTTTGAATTCAAATGGCAAACCTCCTGCATAAAATACTTAGGAGTAAATATCACAAAGCAATCTGATACCATTTATAAAGCGAATTACCCCAGGTTGATTCGGACTCTGAAGGAAGACCTCCGGAAATGGGCAGGGTACAACATATCCTGGATCGGAAGGATCCAATCACTGAAAATGAACCTCCTGCCCAGGATACTGTACCTATTTCAGACTCTTCCGGTCCCAATAAACAGGGAAGAGATCCTTCGGTTACAGTCCGCAATGGTGAAATTTATCTGGGGTAATAAAACCCCCCGTATCAAAACTAGTATTCTAATTCGACCCACAACAAAAGGAGGACTAGCGGTACCTTGCCTGTTGTCGTACTATAGAGCGGCCCAATTAACTCAAATCATCCAGTGGCATACCCACCCTAGTCAGAGGCGCTGGGTAGCACTGGAGGCGGCCTGCTGTGCCCCGGTGGCATTGCAGGACCTGATATGGCTCCCAAACAAGGTCCGCAAGGACTTCACAAACCCGCTCCCCGCGGTAGTCGGCTCTTTGGCAGTTTGGGACAAAAGCAAATATAAGCACGTCTTGATGAGACAACACTCCTTGATGACCCCAATTTTGGGAAACCCTGATTTCGCTCCGGGCCTGCAGAAGAAAGATTTTAATACATGGACACAGAAGGGCTATACTCGCCTTCGACACCTGGAGGGTAGGATATCGATTAAATCGTTTGAGCAAATTAAGTCTGAAAAGTCAATTCCAAATTCAGAATTCTTTAGATACCTCCAGCTAAGAGCTTTCTATGAAAAATTTCCCATCCGCGCTAAACGCACTAATTTTGAACAGCTCTGTTCTATTGGAACAGGAACCAAGGGACTTATCTCTACAATGTATAAAGCGGTGGTCTGTTCGACTCCTGACGCTGACGTGACATTAAAATATAGGAATAGGTGGGAAAGGGATCTAGGAGACACATTAGAGGACAAAGACTGGGATCAAATCAGCTTGGCGGCAGCTAAAAGCTCGATTTGCACGACATTAAAGGAGAACGCGTATAAAGTCCTAATGAGGTGGTATCTGACTCCAACACGATTATCAAAGTTTGTCAGAGGTTACCCCCCATTGTGCCCTAAACAATGTGGGGAGCAGGCGGACTTGCTGCACATGCTGTGGGGCTGCACCAAGGTACTCCCAATCTGGGAGGAGATCAGAGATTGGCTTCAGAGAATTCTCGACTGCACGATCCCTTTGGACCCCTGGTTGTTTCTGCTGGCCAGACGCACCCAGGGGCTAAACAGGTCGGAGCACAAATTAATTGCACATTTTGCAACTGCTCTGAGGTGCGAACTCGCAGCATTGTGGAAGCAACCAGAGATACCAAACATCCCAAAAATCAGAAATCGAATTTGGCATGTTTGCCGGATGGAACAGTTAACGAGTCTGGTTAACGACACCGGCACAAACTTTCTCAAAGTCTGGTCACCATGGCTCGGCCTGAACGATATCCCAGGGGTCAATGCCTCCAATATACTGCTTTAATAGTTATGGGCGCGTTCTCCTTGGATGGAGTGTAGAGGACAGAATGACTTAGACTCTTACCAAACTAAGGGAATAAATAACTGGGGTAGAGAAGATCACAAGCGAGGGCCACGATACATTAAAAAGCTCAGCAACCAATGCTACGATTGCAGACACCATGAGTTCTCGTGGATCGGATGTCCTCTAAGCACAGGAAGCCCAGAAGACAGCGAGAACTACAACCTCCACGTTGAGCCAGGATGAGCTGAAATAGTTCGGTGGCAACCCCCCCCCTCCCTCCCCCCCCTGGTGTAGTATGTCAGTACGTCTTGTTGGTCTGTTCGTTACCCCAGTATGTCTTTCGTGAATATACTTTTAATATGAGTTGTTGTGGATATATTTGTATACGACAATGGGTTGGAAGAAAATGTGATTATTGTACCATGCACTCAATAAAAACTTTTGGTTGAAAAAAAAAAAAGGGTGAGTAATGTGCGTACATCAATTGCAATAAAATCAAGCAGTTTCGGGATATGTTACCCAACGCCTCCGGAGACCGGATTAGGTGTCCTTGCAGGGGTTAAACTGCTATCCTCGATGGTGCAGGGTCCTATTGGAGTAGGTGCACAACCTCTGCTGGTCCTTGCTCCCCTGTGCACGATTGGGCCGGGAGCTGCTTGTTCCTGTAGTGCTTCAGCAAAGCAAATCTGGTCATCTGCTGGGCGTTTGCACTCTCCTCCGTGTGGAGTGCTTCCTGGTTCGTGACGTCACCACAGGAATTCGGCGCCGTTCGACCACGATCAAATTGCGCAGTAGGGTGCTAATAAAAAGCTAGAGCACTAGTACAAACATGTCCTACGCGTTTCGAAACATAAAGTTTCTTCATCAGGGACTGATATCAAGTGGATTCGGGTAAAGTCTAAATATCCCACGATCTTGCCTCATTGGCTCAGCCATCAGTTCTATTATCCAATAGGAAAGCGACTGGGGCGGGGCTAGAGTCCCGAATACGACTCTGCTGACTTCTGTGATCCCTGGACTCTGGATTATGAACATTACGATCCTGATCTCTATATCCCTGGACTCTGGCACACGGACACCACTACTCTTACTCTTAACCCCAACGGCATTGCAAGTATTATTAACCATCTTTCTACAGGCCCGGCAACGCCATACCACACTCCGGGCATGCCCTCACTGTTGTGGGCGCGTGATAATACCCTTCTGTCAGGAATCGGCGTTCTCCTCGCTCCCCACACAGAGCACTCCCTCACCGCAGGAAGCCCCTGGATACACAAAACAATCCTGCCTCCCCTCGGCGATTCCTCTGCTCAGCGCCGGGCGCGCCCACGCCCTCCTGCACGCACACCTGCACGCACACCTGCACCATCCACTGGCTCGGTTCACATGCATACACGAGTTATGGAGCACGCTCAGTCTGCACACTCTTATTCCCGTCCCCCGGACCTCAGGCTCCGCCCCCGCACACTGCACGGGCATACTCAGGTTACCAACAAGACTCACCTGGCCTGTTATGCCTGCACCAATCTGCAGTGTCTCCCTGTAGCTCTTCCTGTCCCGCCTCCGTTCCTAATTGGACCTTCCTGCTTTATCTAGCTCCTCTCTGCTCTCAGTCTTTGCTCGACATAGTCTCTGTATGGAAGTACTTCTGGATACTCTCAGTGTTTTCACAGGTTCTGACGCGGCTTGTACGACTACCCCCTCTGGCTCTCGATCTCGGCACTCCTTGGATAATGCACACTCTGGTAACCCCTTGTCTACCTTACTACACCTGGCCTGGCAACGCTTCATACCACACTCCGGAGACGCTCCCTTTGCTGCGGGTGCGTGTATTACCACTTCCCCTTCAGCTCAGGGGACAGGTCTGGTCTGCGGGCAGCACCGGCGTAACACCTTCCCACCTCAGTATTGGGGACTGGTCAGATCTGCGGGCATACAGGCGTTACAGGTATTAAGTCTGGACGCGGAGAAGGCCTTCGATAGGATAGACTGGCCATACCTGAGGGAGGCATTGAGAGCATTTGGCTTTGAAGGATGGATACTTGAAGCCATCCTGGCATTATATAACGGCCCTACAGCAAGGGTTCGACACCAGGGCTTCCCCTCGGAACAATTCAATATCTGTAGCGGGACAAGACAGGTGTGTCCCCTGTCCCCGCTGTTATTCGCCCTGTGTGTCGAACCTCTGGCGGCCCATATTCGCTTAAGCCCCGATATCTCAGGGATAGAGGTAAAGGACCAAGCCCACAAGGTGACATTGTATGCAGATGACGTGATCCTGACATTGTAAACCCCTCACCTCCCTGCCCAATATCTTTGAGATTCTGGGAAAATTCAATCAAATTTCCGGGTTCAAAATCAATCAGACCAAATCAGACGCCCTCAACATAAACCTACCACGTCCGGTAGAAAAATTAATAGAAATACACTTTAATTTCAAATGGCAAGCCTACTCTATCAAATATCTTGGGGTATACATTACCAAAGATTATAAATCACTCTACAAAGCAAATTACCCGAAACTGTTTAAGACTCTACGGGAGGATCTCAGAGTATGGGCAGGATATGGCATTTCATGGTTCGGGAGAATTCACAGTATTAAAATGAACCTCCTCCCAAAGGTGCTTTATCTGTTCCAGACCCTACCGGTACCTTTAGTTCATGCTGACATCATATCCTTACAGTCTCGAATACTGAATTTTATTTGGAATAACAAAAGCCTGCGAATCGCGAAGGGCATCCTAAAAAGGCCAGCGACGAAAGGGGGGTTAGCGGTATCTTGCTTGTTGGCATATTACAAGGCAGCCCAATTGAGCCAAATTGTCCAGTGGCACTCAGACCTTTCCTTGCGGAGATGGGTGGCACTGGAGAGAGACTGCTGTGCACCAGTTGAGCTGCACGATTTAATCTGGCTACCCAAAATGTGTGGAAACACAATAAAGATGCTGCTACAGGCCGTGGGGGAATACCAAATTTAGACATCAGCTCATCACCAAACAATCCCTGATGACCCCGTTACTAAAGAATCCGGATTTCAATCCGGGGATGCTCAGTAATAATTTTCTAATCTGGGCCCAGTTGGATTATAAACGACTAAAAGATCTGGAGGGGAGAAAATTTATTAAAACATTTGGGCAAATCCAATCAGAAAAAGGGGTGCCAATCACTGAACTATTTAGATACCTCCAGATCAGAGCTTTTTACAATAAATCTTCAATTCCGCCACCTAGAACAAATTTTGAGCAGCTGTGTTCTAGGGGAACGGACACAAGGGGACTGACCTCTAGGATGTACAGGGAAGTGATCTGTCCTGGGAGGACTGACGAACCCTGACTTAACTACATGACGAAATGGGAGACAGACTTAGGGGAGACACTAAAAGACGAAGACTGGGATCATATCCTACAAGCTGCAGCCAAAAGCTCAGTTTGTGCCACGTTAAAGGAGAACGCATATAAGGTCCTTATGCGTTGGTACCACACCCCACTAAAGCTATCTAAATTTGTTAAGGGGTACTCGCCGCTCTGCCCAAAGCAGTGCGGGGAGTCAGCGGACTTAAAACATATGCTGTGGTCCTGTCCGAAGGTGGTCCCGATTTGTGAAAACATTAGGGAATGGTTACAGAGGATTCTCAATTTGAAGATCCCCCTGGATCCGTGGCTGTTCCTACTAGGCAGGCGGATCCAGGGATTGCCGAAAGCGGCACACAAGCTGGTTGCGCATTTCGCAACCACCACCCGATGCGAGATCACAGCAGTATGGAAACAGAATGAAATACCAGTTATCCCCAGAATTCGGAATATAATTTGGCATGTTTGCCAGATTCAACAGTTGACTAGTTGGGTCAACGACACTGGCTTAAATTTCTTAAAAGTCTGGGCACCATGGTTAGCCCAGACAGACATCCCAGGGGTAGAGGCTGATGCAATCCTGCATTAATATCAATAAATGCGTTCTCGGATGACTTGGCAAGACTCATGACCAATTGATTAGGAGACAGGTAGGATCCACTCTGAGACCAGCTGACAGGGGAGCTAAGCAATGAATTATAGGAAGGATTCAGCCAAAACGATGCAGCCATAGAAGCAACATTAATTCACTGGGCTCAAAGCGGTCCCGCCCTACCCCTCCCTCCCCTTCTCGTTTGTACCTTTTGTTGTATTGTCCAGGTCATGTAGGTCAGGTCTGTCACGTCTTGTGAATAAATGTTGTTTGTCAAACGAAAAACATATTGGTACACTATCCCAGAATATGTTGGGATAGGGGTAGTACTGATATGGGTAATGTGGTACTAAACAATGGATTGTTTCACATTGTATGCTCTGTAAAACCAAATAAAAATTTCAAGTTGAAAAAAAAAAAAAAACTCCACCTTCTCCGTTTACCTTAAGTATCTAGCTTCTTAACCTCTCCCTGTACCCTTCCTCCTATAACCTATCACCTATAACTTGTCTGAATTACGCTGCCTGTTTTTCCTAGTCAACCCTATTTAACTCTACCTAACGCTATGTCCAAGTCTGTATCTCATCCTACTGACCTCAGCCCCCCGCGGACCTTGCCTCGCTCCCTCGCGGCATTCTAGGGGTCTCCTCTCTCTTTCTGCTTCCATTTTCCCTGCCCTCGCCTCTCTTCGTCATAGTCCCGCTCTTGCTCTATTTAATTTGGTTTCACCGCCCCACTCCCGCTATTGGGCCATGTAGAGGGAGAAAGGGGGTGGCCCGGTATTAAAGGGGTTGCACCCCATATGGCCATCCCTTGACCTCACCAGAGAGACAAGGGGTTAACTGGACTGCGGTCCAGGGATGTGGTTTGCACCTTGTTATACCTTGAAAATGTATGTTCCCCTGTTCCCATGTTTCACCTTTAATGTTGTTTCCCAAGGCAGGGATAAAATCCTGCAGAGATTCCTTTGCAGACGCCATCTGCTAGGCTAATAGGTCATGAAGGGCAGCCGGCTGAGTAGCCTAAGCACGGTGATCAAAAAGTTAACTGCCCTGATTGTTTACCCAATGTCTAGAGATTAAGTATTAATCAACAAACTCTGCCTGTCTAATTGTTACCTGAGGGCGGAGAATCATCAAACTGGAGTGGTTTGTAAGTGTCATGTCTACACCTACAAACAATGCAGATACTTAATTTGGTAGACTGGTCCTAGCCCCTGATTTAATTATGGGGCTTCCCAGAGTCCCATTACACCTGGGCTAATTAGCTGGGGGGCATGGGTTAATCTGTGTCTCCACGTTAGGGATTGGATACAGATAATTGTTCACCAATGGTCTGTATTCAATGTTAAGAAGAGGGTTGCACAGGTATATAAACTGTGTCAACCCTACAGTTTTTAGTTGTGCTTCTGATTCCACCTGGAATGTCACCGGATTGATGGAGAATTGCTAGCTGATATTTCTCCATTCCCCAACCCTAAGTAAGTGTTACCTTCTTGCCTGTTAATTGTACTATATTGCTGTCTTCACCTTCTTTAAGGAATAAATTATATTTTATTATATCTAAGCCTCGTTCAGTTCAACACAGATATTTGGTGTTCATTATATCTTGTCATAAGCTACCGTGACAAGCTCTATAATTAACTGGTGGCAGCGGCGGGATTGAACTGAACCTGTATTACAGTGTACTGTAATTACCCTGTAATGTAGTGGGAACTAGAAGGGAATTGCGAGTTCCTGGGACTAAAGATATTGAACACACAGTAGTGCAACAGTTAACACAAGTTGTAACACCCCCTCACTGCTGCGACCGCGAACCATGAGCGAGGCGGAAGGCTCATCCAACATGAGGACCCGAGCTCAGCTGAAGGACAAGTGCCGTGAATATGGACTGCCCTATGAGAACCAGGAGGTCGCAGACATGGTTGACGCAATCGGTAACTATGAAGCCCGGCTTGCAAAGCCTCAGTATACAGCTCAGCTTGCCTTTATACAGCCACCCGGAGATCAGGGAAGGAACCCAGTGCCGGGGCGGCGGAATCTCGGGGAGGGAACGAGTGCACCTCCCGGGAGCAGTGCAACAGGAGGGGTACTGGTTGCTGCGGCTACCAGTCCGTTCACCCCTGAAATGTTGGCACTGATTACTGCATGGGGAGACAGAGGGACACCGGAGGAGCGGCTGCAGTTTATCACTATGCCAGTGAACAGACCCGCTTATTGCCCCCCTGTCCAACCCAACACAGATGAACTCAAACTGGATCAGCACAGTCTCACCAAGTTCGTGGAAGGTACTAATCAGATAGACAGTTTTCTAAAGAACTTTGAGACACAGTGTCGGCTGTACAAAGTGCTTCCCCAGCATAGGGTTGCACGCTTGGACCCCTTAATGTCCGGATTGGCTAAGCAGACGATGATGGCGCTTCCAGATGAGTATGCTGATGACTATGACCACCTGAAAGTTCTGTTATTGTTTCAGTACGGTTTTACCCCTGAAGCCTACCGGGGTAAATTCCGGCAGGAAGAGAGGCAGCCCCAGGAGTCCTATGTTACCTACGTGACCCGCATGGCTTTGTACGGGATACGTTGGGTGGAGGGCTATGAGGCACGGACTTACCAACGCCTGCTGGACCTCATCTTTCAGGAGCAGCTCTTTTTGGATTGGGGGGAGGGCCAGGGTGTGCGGGAGGTGGGGGTTTTACCCGGTTTGGATGCTGAAGTTCTTCTTGGCAACGATCTGGGTCCGATGACCTGCACCTACGACCGAGTGCCCAAACCCGCTGCAGTGGCGGCAGTTACCTGGAGCCAGACAGCGGCAATGGCGGCGGCGCTAGTCCCCCAGCCTTTGGGATCAATGTTAGCGGAGGGCGCAGAGGAGCCCGGGGAGGTAAGTCAGGATCAGTTGCAATCACAGACTGACTTACTGTTCCCCCTCACCCTTCCCCATTCTCCGGACAATGACATGACTGGGGGGTGGCCAGATTTAGGAGCCCAGTTTAGGGAGGCAGTGAAGACAGAACCTACCCTGGCCAGCGTGAGACTTCGGGCGTCCGAATCTCAGGCAGCGGAAGGCACTGAGCACTGCCTATGGTATAAGGGACTCCTATATAGAGAAGAAGGGAACCCAGGGATAGAGGAGGGATTGACCAGTAAGCGACAGCTAGTAGTGCCCCAGGGGTACCGGCAGCAACTGTTACGGGTAGCTCACTCTATTCCGTTAGCGGGACATCAGGGGGTCAACAGAACGCGAGCCCGGTTATTACAGCGTTACTACTGGCCGGGGGCATCTCGAGATGTGGGCAATTTCTGCCGCTCTTGTGATGCCTGCCAGCGAGTGGGTAAGGCGGGCGACCGTGTGAAGGCACCACTAAAACCCCTACCGATAATAGGGGAACCCTTCCAGAAAGTAGCGATGGATCTTGTAGGACCCCTTATGATTCCTAGCAGGTCAGGGAAGCGCTACATCCTCACGGTGGTGGATTTTGCCCCCCGGTACCCTGAGGCGGTAGCGCTTGACACCATAGATGCCAAGACAGTGGCAGCAGCTTTGCTGAACATTTTTACTAGGGTAGGTTTCCCTAGTGAGGTCCTAACCGATCAGGGGTCGCAGTTCATGAGTGGACTGTTACATTGTCTCTGGGATGCATGCGGTGTACAGCACCGGCGCACTACCCCTTACCATCCCCAGACAAACAGATTAGAGGCGGAGGGGAAAGACTGGGAGATTCATTTACAGCACTTGCTGTTTGCCTACCGAGAGGTACCGCAGGAATATACAGGCTTCTCCCCCTTCGAGCTACTATATGCCCGCAGAGTACGTGGACCTCTGGACCTATTCCGTGAGGGATGGGAAGGGGAGACTACTGCTACTGATGCTTCAGTGATCCAGTATGTAGTAGATCTCCGAGACCGGTTAGAGATGCTCATGGGGGTGGCCCAGGACCACCTCAGGGCCGCTCAGACCAAGCAAAAGCAATGGTATGACCGGAATGCCCGAAGCAGGGAATTCATCCCAGGACAGCAGGTGCTTGTTCTCAAACCCACTCGGGAGAACAAGTTGATGGCTGCCTGGTCGGGACCGTACCCGGTTATCCGAAAGGTGAATGAGTACAACTACGTTGTACAGGTAGAGCCTGAGAGGCACAAGACATATCACATTAACATGTTGTGACAAACGGCTTACTCCGGGGCTCCGCCGTCTGTCCGGGACTGTTAGAACACGGTCTTTTAGGGTAGGTTAAATGATGAGACGTCACGTACTGTTCCTTTAAACAGGCTATGCCTGGTTTATTCAGTCCCAGGCACTGAGACTGCCACAGTTTAAACAGAAAACAAAGCCAAACAAAAAAGCTGCTCGTCTGAGCGATAACTTAAACTTAGATGTCCCTGACTCAGAGTTGGAAGTGGCTTGTCCACTTCCACCAACAAAATAAGTACCTTTGCAGTCTTTAGACAAACTAACAGAATGAATGAAGCGATTTGGGAAAGAGGCTTTCTCACCCCTCTGCAGTTCAGCAGCCTTCCAGGCTCTTGGGCGGGGGCCCAGAGGAAACAGGAAACAGTTCTTATATACCTGAACTCTAATCAGCATGACAGGTGACAGAAAACAGGCAGCAGACAAACTGTGGAATGGAGTGCCTGTACCACGAGGCTGCCCTGTTCAGCTTAGACAGGACAGAAACTGTTCAGTATCCTGGGAGCCCTGTATATGGAGTTTATTACCAACCCCTGGTTTCTGTCACATATCCTCCCCCCCAGCTCAGACCTCGAGGGGTGAGCGACCATGGATATTAGGGAGTGCATCCTTGACAACCCGTCGGCATTGCCATGTTTGTGCCCCGACCTGTGTTCCACAGAAAATTTAAAGGGCTGTAGGCTTAGGAACCACCTGGTCACCCTAGCGTTCTTCTCCCTATTTTGACACATCCAGGTAAGGGGTGCATGATCTGTGACCAATCGGAACTTTCTCCCCAACAGATAATACTTGAGTGTCTCTACAGCCCACTTTATTGCGAGACACTCTTTCTCGACTATGGAGTAATTTTTCTCCTGGGGATTTAGTTTCCTACTTAAATAAAGGATGGGGTGCTCCTCCCCTTGAGACTCCTGGGAGAGTACCGCCCCCAGCCCTACCTCAGATGCGTCGGTTTGGACTACGAACTCTTTGGAGAAGTCAGGTGTGACCAACACTGGTTGGGCACAGAGAGCTTCTTTCAGGCTTCTAAAGGCCTGTTCGGCTTCGGGGGACCACTTTACCATTAGCGGTCCTCTTGCTTTTGTGAGGTCGGTTAGTGGGGTTGCCTTAGTTGCAAAATTGGGAATAAACCTCCTATAGTAGCCAATTAACCCCAAAAAGGTCCTTACTTGTTTTTTTGTGACTGGCCTTGGCCAATTTTGTATCGCCTCTACTTTGAGTGTTTGTGGTTTGAGTAACCCTCTACCAATAGAATACCCCAGATACTTGGCCTCCTCCAGACCAATAGTGCATTTAGCGGGGTTAGCAGTTAGTCCAGCAGACCGAACTGCGTCGAGCACAGCTTGGACCTTTGGAAGGTGGGACTGCCAATCTTCACTATGGATTACCACATCATCCAGGTAGGCGGCAGCGTACCGAACATGTGGTTTTAAAATTTTATCCATCATTCTTTGGAATGTGGCGGGAGCTCCATGTAAGCCAAAAGGCAGCACCTTATATTGAAAGAGGCCGTCTGGGGTTGAGAAGGCTGTTTTTTCTTTTGCCCTTTCTGTGAGGGGAACCTGCCAGTACCCTTTTGTTAGGTCTAGGGTTGTGAGATATCGGGCTTTGCCCAGTCTCTCTACAAGTTCATCCACCCTGGGCATAGGATAAGTATCAAATTTTGACACCGCGTTTAGTTTCCGGTAGTCATTACAAAACCTTGTTGTACCGTCTGGCTTTGGGACTAAAACTATAGGGCTGTTCCACCCACTTTGGGATTCCTCAATTACGCCTAGTTTTAGCATTTTTTAACCTCTAAACTTATAGCCTCTCTCTTGGCCTCTGGGATTCGGTACGGTTTAAGGTTAACTCGGACCCCCGGTTCAGAGACTATGTCATGTTTAATTACGTTAGTTTTACCTGGCTGTGTAGAGAAGATTTCTTTGTTCCTTCTCACTAAACTCTGGACCTCTCGTTTCTGATGCACGGACAGTGTTTCAGCTATGCTAACCTCTGGGTCAGTTTCTTGATTCTCTGACGGACCTGGGGGTACTAGGGTTAACAAGACCTCTCTATCTTTCCAGGGCTTGAGTAGGTTTATATGGTAAATTTGCTCAGGTTTCCTCCTACCTGGCTGCCTTACCCTATAATTTACTTCTCCCACTCTTTCCAAGACCTCATATGGCCCATGCCATTTAGCAAGGAATTTACTCTCCACGGTGGGAACCAGAACTAGTACCCTATCACCTGGAAAAAAAATTCTGACCCTAGCACCCTTATTATACGTATTCCTTTGTGCTTCTTGAGCTTTCTCCATGTGTTCCCTCACTATGGGTAGGACTGCAGCAATGCGGTCCTGCATTTGGGCAACATGCTCTATTACACTTCTGTAAGGGGTAACCTCGTGTTCCCAAGTTTCTTTGGCTATATCCAGTAAGCCCCTTGGATGTCGGCCATACAATAGTTCAAACGGGGAGAAGCCTGTGGATGACTGGGGAACTTCCCTAATGGCAAATAACAGGTATGGTAACAAACAGTCCCAGTTTTTCCCATCCTTATCGACCGCCCGGCGTAACATGCTCTTTAAGGTTTTATTGAACCTTTCCACTAAACCATCTGTTTGTGGATGATAGACTGAGGTTCTGAGATGCTTGATTTTTAGGAGTTTACATAGCTCTTTTGTTACTTGGGACATAAATGGTGTTCCCTGGTCAGATAAGATCTCTTTAGGAATTCCGACCCGGGAAAACAGAAGTACTAACTCTTTTGCTATGTTTTTAGCAGAGGTGCTACGTAGGGGAACTGCCTCCGGATATCGGGTAGCATAATCTAATATTACCAATATATGCTGATGTCCCCTAGCAGACTTTATTAGGGATCCTACTAGATCCATAGCAATCCGGTCAAATGGTACCTCTATTATGGGAAGGGGTACCAATGGGCTACGGTATGCTTTGAACGGGGCGGTGATCTGACATTCTGGGCATGAGGAACAATAGTTTGTAATTTCTGCCAGAACCCCAGGCCAATAAAAGCTTCGGAGAACCTTTTCTTTTGTCTTTTCCACCCCTAGGTGTCCCCCCAATGGATGACTATGTGCGAGGTGTAATACTACGTTACGGAATGTCCGTGGTACCAACAATTGTTTAGTTGTAACTGATTTTCTTTTATCAACCCGATATACTAGGTCGTTCTCTACCTCGAAGTAGGGGTAAGCAAGTGACCTATCTGGTTGGCCATGAGTACTATTCTGGTCCCGTATATTTCCCCTTGCTACCGCTAATGTGGGGTCCTCCCACTGGGCCTTCTTAAAACTCCCAGGACTGACCTCTAGGTCAGCGAGGGTCTTATCCTGTACTGGGGTGGTAAGTGCCTGATCAACATCTTGATTTGGGGTATTCCCTACCAAAGTAGTGATGGGGAAGGGAATTTCACAGCACTCCTCCTTTTCCCCTTTCTTATTTGGGCCCTCGTCAACCTCCATTTCTGAAAAAGGGAAAGGATTTGTTTCTTCTAACACTTCGTTATGGTCTGCTATTGAACTCTGGGCGCTATTCTGAGCTGGGGACCACATTTTTAGAAAATGGGGAAAGTCGGTCCCTATTAACACATCATGTGCCAGTTTGGGTACAACACCCACCTTGAAATCTAAAGAACCAAATTCTGTTTCAAAAAAAACATCAACAGTGGAATATTCATGATTATCCCCATGTATACAACAAATTGCCACTCTTTGTGAACTGTTTACCTGTTTCTTCTTAATGGGCAATAGGTATTCGGACACTAGTGTGACCATACTCCCAGAGTCAAGAAGTGCCCGAACCCTCTTACCATTAACCTTTACAAATGCCCACAGATGGTTATTCAAGGGGTCCTCTGGGCTAGGGCCCATACATTGGGACAACAGCGAATAAGGTTCCACGCTGTTGCATTGCATGGGCTCATCATTTAGTGGGCAGATTTTTGCTGTGTGGCCCCTCTCATGACAATTTACACATTTAGGTACATAGTCTGTGTCCCATTTAGAGCCTTTTCCCGGCTCCCCATGTTGGCTATTGCCCTTAGTGTGCGAACCACTGTTGCTGGTGCTGCGTGAAGGTGGTCGCCGCTCTTCAGCTCCCCTTAACCCCGGTACCCTTTTACCGTCTCTGGAAGAGTCCTGGAACCTCGGGTAGTGGGGTTGCTCCACGACTGTGGGTTGCGGGTGCTCTCCTGCTGCATTGTACCTTTCTACGAGGGCCACAAGCTCATCCGCATTGTGGGGGTCACTCCGACTGACCCAATGGCGTAAGGCAGAGGGAAGTTTCCTCAAGAACTGGTCCATGACCAACCGTTCCACGATGTGGCTTGCTGAGTTGATCTCGGGTTGTAGCCACTTCCGGGCGAGGTGGATGAGGTCATACATCTGGCTTCGGGTGGCTTTATCCATCGTGAAGGACCATGCGTGAAACCTTTGGGCGCGAACAGCCGTGGTTACGCCGAGGCGGGCGAGGATCTCGAACTTCAATTTTGCATAGACGTTAGCTTCGGCTGGCTCTAGATCAAAGTAAGCCTTCTGGGGTTCGCCGCTTAGGAAGGGTGCGATTAGACCAGCCCACTCAGCTTCTGGCCATCCCTCTCTCTGTGCCGTGCGTTCAAACGTGAGAAGATAGGCTTCCACATCATCCGAGGGTCCCATCTTCTGAAGGTAGTGGCTTGCCCTGGTCATTTTCGGAACTGGGGCTGCCGCTGCCAGTGGAAGGTTACTGATAGTCTCCCTCAGGATCTCGAGTTCCTGCTGTAAGCCCTGAGCGAACCGCTGTTGCTCCTCTTTCAGCAAGCGGTTTGTCTCTTGCTGGTTTGCATTCGCCTGTTGCAGGGCTTCATTCGCGTCTCTCTGGACAGCGACATTGCGTACCAGCGCACTCACCACGTCTTCCATCTTGTTTGGAGAGAGAGAAAAAAAAACCTTTTTTTTTTTTTTTCTTTAAAGTTCTTTAACCCCCAGACCTTTTAGTGTTCTGCCCGCATTCTCCACCATATGTGACAAACGGCTTACTCCGGGGCTCCGCCGTCTGTCCGGGACTGTTAGAACACGGTCTTTTAGGGTAGGTTAAATGATGAGACGTCACGTACTGTTCCTTTAAACAGGCTATGCCTGGTTTATTCAGTCCCAGGCACTGAGACTGCCACAGTTTAAACAGAAAACAAAGCCAAACAAAAAAGCTGCTCGTCTGAGCGATAACTTAAACTTAGATGTCCCTGACTCAGAGTTGGAAGTGGCTTGTCCACTTCCACCAACAAAATAAGTACCTTTGCAGTCTTTAGACAAACTAACAGAATGAATGAAGCGATTTGGGAAAGAGGCTTTCTCACCCCTCTGCAGTTCAGCAGCCTTCCAGGCTCTTGGGCGGGGGCCCAGAGGAAACAGGAAACAGGTCTTATATACCTGAACTCTAATCAGCATGACAGGTGACAGAAAACAGGCAGCAGACAAACTGTGGAATGGAGTGCCTGTACCACGAGGCTGCCCTGTTCAGCTTAGACAGGACAGAAACTGTTCAGTATCCTGGGAGCCCTGTATATGGAGTTTATTACCAACCCCTGGTTTCTGTCACAATGTTGAAAGAGTACAGAGCACCGAGTATGGGAGCAGTGATGGACATTTGTTGCCCACTGCTGGAGGATCCGGCGAGCAATGCTCTGCCTGATCTCCTAGGGGAGGCTAGGCAGGGAAACACTGTGGAGCAGGTAGATATAGGGGCACAGTTGAGTGCTAGGCAGTAGCTAGAAGCCAGGGACATGCTAGCTAAATATAGGGCCCTCTTCACTGACATGCCAGGGACCACACATCTCACAAAACACCCAGTGCACACAGGGGACCTGCAGCCTCTGCATAAGCACGCTTATAGAGTGTCAGCAGAGGTCAATACCAGTATGGAAAGGGAGATACAGGAGATGCTGACCCTAGGGGTAATTACTCCGTCCCAGAGTCTTTGGGCAAGCCCGGTAGTTCTAGTCCCTAAGAAGGACAAGACCACCCGGTTTTGTGTGGACTACCGCTTGCTCAACGCTGGAACGGTGTCAGATGCCTACCCCATGCCCCGCATGGATGAGTTACTGGATGAACTCGTGGGGGCAAAGTATCTGACCACTATGGACTTGAGCAAAGGCTATTGGCAAATCCCCCTGACCCTGGAAGCTAGGGAAAAGTCAGCATTCATCACTCCAAGTGGCCTCTATGAGTTTTTAGTGATGCCATTTGGGATGAAGAATGCCCCGGCTACCTTCCAACGCCTGGTCAATAGGTTACTGGAAGGGATGCAGAGCTATGCCAGGGCTTACTTAGATGACATTGCTGTCTTTAGTAATTCCTGGGACTCCCATTTAGGACATGTAGCTGCGGTGCTAGATAGGATCAGGGAGGCTGGGCTTACCTTGAAACCCACTAAGTGTATGGTAGGGATGGCAGAGGTCTTGTACTTAGGGCACAGGGTGGGTGGAGGGCACCTCAAACAAGAGCCAGCCAAGGTAGAAGCCATAGTTCAGTGGCCTGTTCCAAAAACCAAGAAACAGGTCATGGCATTTTTGGGCATCGCAGGGTACTATAGGAAGTTTGTCCCACAGTACAGCGCCGTGGCAAAACCCCTGACTGATTTGACTAAGAAGCAACTGCCTGTGCTTATCACCTGGACTCCTGCCTGTGAAACTGCTTTCCAGGCACTGAAAACTGCGCTTGCTGGGGCCCCCATACTCGCTGCCCCAGACGATACCAAACATTTCCTCATACAGACTGATGCCTCGGACTATGGCATTGGGGCTGTGTTGAGCCAAGTGGGGGACGACGGTAGAGAGCACCCTGTGGTGTACCTCAGCCGAAAATTACTCCCCAGAGAGGTGGCCTATGCCACCATTGAGAAAGAGTGCTTGGCCATTGTGTGGGCACTCAAAAAACTGCTGGGGGTATTTGACTTAAAAGGGGTCCCGCTAAGCCGGCGACCCTCAGTCTAGCAGAAGTGTCAGGGATGAAAAGCCCCAGAGCACCAAACTATAAACATGTCCGGAATTCTGAAAAGTACCAGATTCTGGGCCATTGACACCGTAGGGCCAAACCCCAGACTCAGGGACGCCAAAAAGAGGGTGTATCTCAGGTATGCAAAGTTGCATAGGTGTCAAGCTTACACATGCGCCTTGCTAACCGGAAAGCCTTTTTGCCCGGTTTTGCCAACTGCGGCCAAAACGGTGATTGGTAGGTTAAGAAATCACATGGCGGGGATTGGGTGTACATGTTAAGGATACCCTGGATCAGCCTATAACTGTGCCCCCCGGACTATCCTCAGTGTGATCCAGATTTGATTCATGATGTAACTACGCTTTACACAGGATTTCATTCAAGCACTGTGGTAGCGGTTCCAAAAGAGAAGGGGTTAATAACATCGCAACTAGGGATTTACGGAATTCGTTAGCCCTGGTGACTCCCGAACGAATTCTAACGAAGTTCTACGAAATTCTTTGATTTAGCCAAGTTATTAGATCGGCAAATTGTGATCTAGCAAAAGTGGACTTTTAACAGAGACTGCATTTCTTGCGCTTTCTCGCAAAGGACAATTTATTTTGTTTCCCCATCCCAGTAAGTGTTGTTTTAAGTGTATTCTTAAGTTGTCGTGTGTTTGTCTATCAAGGAAATAAATCACAATTTATTTTGCGCCTTGTTCTGTTCAATCGAGTACCCAGAAATATAAAAGTGTTGGCAAAGTTGTGCCCACCGTGACTATATAATATTGGATAAAGGATTCTCTATGGACCCGGCCAAACTCAAGGTCATATTAGAATGGCCACAACCCACGTCCTTGAAAGCCATCCAGCGATTCCTGGGATTCGCAAACTATTAGCAGAAATTCATCAAGAACTTTTCTTCTACTGTGGCTCCCATCACACTTCTGACAAAGAAAGGAACGAACACGACAGTCTGGCCACCTAAAGCACTTCTAGCCTTTGAGACCCTTAAAAGGACATTTTCCGAGGCGCATGCGCGGCAGGAGCAGAGATGGCAGCTTAACTCGATCGCTCTGAGTCCCGCTGGCAGTAAAGATTTGAATGCGCATGATAAATCTCAACATAACACCATAAAAACAGCTGGAGTAAGGAGACGAAAGTAACAGGCATAAGGCTTCATGGCGGCCACAAGGCGAAAATCAAAGCAAAAAGAAGACGTTCGCAACTACTTTGTGGGGGCACATAAGGAACAAGAGACAGACAGCATGGCGGCGTCTGAGTCTGACTCCGGTCCGGAGATGGAAGCGACGACGGAGAAACAGACGGGTGCCCTGAAAAAAGAGATAGCTAAACTCCTCTCTGATTTAAAGACTTTCTTTCGCGGGGAGATAGACGCACTGAGGAAAGATATACACGGCATCGGGGCCCGCACTAATGATCTAGAGGAGAAGATGGACGAATCCGCCCGCTGTCAGACTGCCACAGACTCCAGAGTCACTATACTGGAGAGAAAAGTAGCAGAACTGGAAGAACGAAATGAAGACAGCGAAAACAGGGACAGGCGGAACAACCTGAGGGTACGGGGGATACCGGAGGAGATCCTGGACCCCGAGCTACTGCTTAACCGATGGATGACATCTATAATGCCAGGAAAAACGGAATCAGAACTGGTAATGGACAGATGTCACCGGGCATTGCGGGCCAGGCCACTTCCCAACAACCCCCCCAGAGATGTGATCCTGAGACTGCACCACTTTAAGACCAAATCACCAGAGCCACCCCCACGATTAAATTTGAGGGAATAGAGTTGTCAATATTCCAGGACATTTCTCCAATCACCTTGGCAAGACGACAGGCTCTACAACCTGTCACCAGACTCCTAAGGGAGAAAAATGTCCGCTATCGCTGGGCTTTTCCCTTTGCCCTAATTGTAACGCAAAATGGCCGGTCGCATGTCCTTAAACATATTGCAGAGGGGCAGGAGTTCTTGACCAAGCTGGGCTTCCCCAACGCCCTACCACAGGCTGAAGTGCCGGTCGGCCGAACAACCAGAAGGACCGAATGGGAGAAGGTGCGACAACCATCTGGTCAAAAACAAGCTAAAGCTGGCCCTTCAAGACCGGGGTGAACATGAACATTAAAGTTATACACTGAAGTTTACAGTTTTGTTCACGAGTTATGTTTGTTGCCGAGTTTGGAGCTATCTACCCTTACGAACTATAATCCCCACATATAGAGGGCTAAACTACATCCTTCCTCATGCGGATCGATCATTAATGGCGAACCAGACAGAACTAACAGCAGAGAAAATACCGCAAAAGATGCTGTTTTTCCTAACACTTACCAAGATGGCTTCACGGGGACCCACGAGGCGCCAAGAGGAGCTGGGCGGGAGAAAGCGGAGACGAAGGGCTGAATACACATGGCGGCGGACGTTTGAGCGCGAAATCCAGGAGCTCCAGAAGACTCCGTCCGCGCACCACGCCTACTTCAGCAGCTACTAACTGCCCGATCTGCGCACGACCCTCAGACGACGTAGGAGACTCACATCTCGCGAGAAGGAGGCGCCCGGAATGACGTCACGGCCAGCGCCTCTGGCTCAGGACGTTCAAGACGACGGAAATCTGAGCCTAAGAGACAGCAGTTGCAGCCGGACGGCTTGCGCTGACCGTCGGAGCTTTCCAGAGGGGTCCGCGCACTCCCCTAAAAGGGAAAAAGGCTGAGCTTAGTATATAGACGCAGGGTATCCAGTAAAAGACTTTTTATTGCAGGAATAAAACTTTGCAGTTAATAGAGGGTTGACGGTAGAAACTAGTTAGAGTTTTGTAAGACTCAAGAAGAGTCATAGTTGAGGTTTAATTCAATGTTTATATGCTGCATGGTAAAATAATGAGAGCGATTTGCTGCCGGCAGAGGGGCGGGAGTCTGTCCTCTCTAGTGCCTGTTGGCATGTGCCTCTGGGGTTGGAATGTGGCCTTAAGCCGCATTCTAATCAAAGACCTGGGCTGCGGGGGCCTAGATGATCTCCCACGGCCCTACCTAGGGAAGTGGGAGCGTCTGGACCTGGAGCGTGGCGCCCGGGCAGCAACCGCAGGTCTTTACAGACCACTGCGGTTTCCCTTGTGTATAAAACAAGGTTATATGTTCCCTGTCACTCCCCTATGTGTTTCCCTCCCCTCCCCTCAGGTATCCTCAGAAAGCCAAACTGGGCAACACAAGACCTGTGGAGCGACTATGATCACCGGCCAAGACGCCCAGACCCGGGTAGGAGGAGCAAGCTATGCACACGCGTAGACTCATCACACACACACAAATGTCTTTAACATTCATATCCCAGAATGTTAGGGGATTTAACTCCCCTCAAAAACGCAGCAAAGCGTTCGCGGAATTTAAACGCAGAAACTCGGATGTTTTATTCCTTCAAGAGACGCACTATTGCCGGAATAAGAATCCGAGTTTTATAGACAAACAATACAGGAAATTCTATCTGGCCTCAGCTAAAGAAAAAACGAAGGGTGTAGCTATCCTGATTCACAATAGAATCCCATATGTGTTAGAAAAGATCAAACGTGACCCAGAAGGTAGATACCTTATTATCGTAGGCACCTTACAGCAGACGAGGGTAACGATGGCCTGTGTATATGCCCCCTGTGAAAATAATCCCCAGTTTTTTACAGAGTTCTTTCTCAAATTACAAAATTACACAAGTGGCAACGTGATACTAGCGGGAGACTTTAACAAGGTCGTAGACCCTCGCATTGATAGATCTCCGGGAAAAGAGAAAGGGAGGCAAGCAGGAACCAAAGAGCTGCTGGAAGGGTTACGAAGGGGAGGTATGGTGGACATATGGCGAGAACAACACCCAGGCGAGCGCTCATACACATTCTACTCCCACCCACACGACAGCTACAGCAGACTTGACCACTTCTTTGTATCGGGCAGACTGGTCCCGCAAATATCCGACACTCTCATCCATGACATTACATGGTCGGATCATGCATCTATTGAGCTAAGATGCACTCAAATCAGACAGGTTAGTCCGGGAGCAAACTGGAAGCTGAATGAGTCCCTTATTAAAATACCCGAGTTGGCGCAGGCAGTCAAAGACGAAATCAGACAATTTTTTATTACAAACACAGGCACTGTGGAATCCCATGGCACGCTGTGGGAGGCTCACAAGGCCACAATCCGAGGAACTCTGATTGGTCTGGCAGCAAGACGTAAAAGACAAAGAGAAGCGAAATTGACACAGCTATATCAGAGGTTGCATGATCTCTCTGCACTACATAGCCGATCAGGTGGAGATGACATTCTAAAGGAGTTGAAAGATATAAGAATTGAGCTTAATCTTCTCCTCACATCCCAGGTCGAGAGAGAGATCTCAGTTGGACAAAGAGGAAATTCTTTGAGAAAGCCAACAAGCCAGACACTATGTTAGCTAACAGGATTCGTAATAGGCAACCGAGTTATAACATACAAACTATAAAAACTAAATCGGGAGAGATGACCTCCAACCCCAAACGCATAGTGGAAGAGTTTAGGCTTTATTATGAACAGCTATATAATGGGGAGAAAGTGACACACAACCCAAAAACAACCAAACTTTTAAAGTCTTTCCTAGAGGAAGCAGCCCTACCAGAGCTGAGCAGGCTGGAGAACGAAGCAGTCCAATCTGATTTCACGCTAGAGGAGTTGACAGCGGTAATCAAACATCTCAAACCCTCCAAGGCTCCAGGCCCAGATGGGTTTTCTAACCTCTACTACAAGAAATTTATAGGGGTGCTAGCGCCACATATGCTTAAATTGTTTAATGGAGTTCTGGCGGGGGAACCCTTCTCGGCTCAGATGCTTCAGGCGTCAATATCCATAATTTATAAAAAGGACAAAGATCCCACAAACTGCCAAAGTTATCGGCCAATATCTTTAATAAATTCGGACGTTAAAATGTATTCCAAATTATTAGCCAATAGGTTGAGTATGATCCTGCCAAGGCTCATCCACCCGGATCAGGTTGGCTTTATTAGAGACAGACAGGCGGCCGACAACACTAGGAAAATAGTAGATATAATTAACTTCATTAACGCCAACGAGATCCGAGGAGTTGTTTTAAGTCTAGACGCGGAGAAGGCCTTTGACAGGATTGATTGGCCATACATGGAGTCCACGCTTGAGGCATTTGGGTTTGGAGACAAAACTATAAGGGCAATAAAAGCATTATACACGGCCCCGTCCGCCAGGGTAGTACACCAGGGCTTCCCATCTGACCTGTTTAAAATTAAAAGCGGTACCAGACAGGGCTGCCCACTATCGCCCCTGTTGTTCGCCCTATGTGTGGAACCGCTGGCAGCGCACGTACGCCACAACCTGGACATCACAGGAGTGCAAGTATGTTCCCAGGAGCATAAAATCGCTCTATACGCAGATGACATTATATTAACGCTGACAAAACCGCTTACTTCACTACCCAATCTGTTCGGGCTACTGGATAAATTCAGCAGGATCTCCGGTTTTAAGATTAACCAATCGAAATCGGAGGCGCTGAACCTAAATATCCCAAAAGAGACAGAGAAACTAATTGAGCTTAACTTTCAATTTAAATGGCAGTCCAAAGCCATAAAATATCTGGGAATATTTCTCACTAAACATAACCGCAATCTCTACCAAGAGAACTACCCGAGACTCTTAAGAGCCCTTACAAAGGAACTCAAAGAGTGGTCTGCCTATGGGATATCCTGGATTGGTAGAATCTTCTGTGTGAAAATGAACCTCCTCCCCAGGATACTATACCTGTTCCAAACTCTTCCGATACCCGTGATAAGATCAGACATTATAGCACTGCAGAAAGCAGTTACAAAATTCATTTGGAAAAATAAAAAACCACGGGTAAAAATGTCAATCATGCAAAGGCCTAAGGAAACTGGAGGCCTGGCAGTGCCGAACTTGATGGCTTACTATAAAGCGGCCCAACTGTGTCAAATAACGCAGTGGCATGGTGATCCGGAGCTGAGGCGATGGGTAGCTCTGGAGAGGGAGGTATGTGCCCCGCTGGAGCTCAAGGATATTATTTGGTATCCCAAGGTTAGGCTGAAAGAGCTAAAGAATCCACTACCCTCTGTGTTGAGTTCTCTCTCGGTCTGGGAATCGACCAAACATAGGCACTCATTGACCTCTAAAGAGTCGTTAATGGCCCCTTTATATGGTAATCCTGACTTTGCTCCAGGGCTAATCGGCAGGAACTTTACACACTGGCAAAAAGGGGGCTTAAGAAGGCTTAAGGACCTGGAGGGGCGCGACACAATCAAAACATTCGAGATTTTACAGTCAGAAACGGGCTTACCCAACACAGATTTTATTAGATACCTCCAGGTTCGGGCATTTTATACCAAACACACAAACAGACCACCGCTAACTAATTTTGAAAAGCTCTGTGATCGGGGAAACGATACACGGGGACTCATATCTGCTCTGTACGGGGTGGTGGCCAGGGCGGACACGGATGACTCACATAGACCCAGTTTCATGACTCAGTGGGAAACAGACTTGACTGGACCGTTAACAGACGATGAGTGGACGGCGATCTTCAAGGCTGCGGCCAGCAGCTCGATCTGTACGACACTGAAGGAGAACTCATATAAAGTATTGTTGAGGTGGTACCTCACCCCAGTTAGATTAGCAAAATTTATCGCGGGAGCTTCCCCCCTATGCCCCAGACAGTGTGGGGAACAGGGAGATCTGGTACATATGCTGTGGTCTTGTCCACGAATCATACCCGTCTGGACACAAATTAGAGACTGGCTTCAAAGGGTCTTCTTGGGCCTCAAAATTCGACTAGATCCGTGGGTTTTCTTACTGGGCAGGCCCACTGACGAGGTATCTAGATCAGGAAACAAACTCATAGCACATTTTGCTACGGCGATGAGGTGCGAGACCGCAGCATTATGGAATCAGAATGCAATTCCATCAATAGATAAAATTCGGAACAGAATTTGGTTCGCTTGCCAGATGGAAAAGTTGACAAGTCTAGTCAACGACACTGGCCCAAATTTTCAAAAAATCTGGTCACTGTGGCTGGCACAGACAGATATCCCAGGGATGAGCAATGCCACCGTCTGGCTGTGATAGTAATAGGTGGGCTCTCCTTCGGTGGCGGAACAGACACACTAGAGGGTGGACATACAGTTAGACATATGGGACAAAGGCAGGAGACCTTCGGTTGCACCTGGTCTCTGGGCCTAGCGGGAGGACTAATGCGTCAGTTCTGCATACGCGGAAAGAGTCGGACGTAGTGGAACGCCCGGAGGAATCTACACTTTCCCACTAGACGATACCTGGTTCCCACCCCCCCCTCCCTCTCCCCCCTCCCCCTCTAACCATCCCCTCTCACGTCATCCCCATACCATGTTCGTCTCGATGTTGTATGTCTTAAGGCTGACAAAATGATTCTAATGTGATTGTGGACTGTACTCTCTTTGTAAAAACCAATAAAAGAAAGTTATAAAAAAAAAAAAAAAAAAAGGAAATTTTCCACCGCCCCCATCCTACGCCACCCAGATCTCAGACTTCCCTTTACCCTAGAGGTTGACGCTTCGGATATCGGTGCTGGCGCCATCCTTTCTCAAAGGCAATCCCTACAGGATAAGCTCCAACCCTGCAGGTTTTTCTCAAAAAAAATTCTCCAGCAGAACAAAATTATGATGTCGGCAATAGAGAACTCCTGGCCATCAAACTCGCCCTACAGGAATGGAGACATGTCTTGGAAGGTTACTGAAAACCCCATTTCAATCCTTACCGACATCAAAATCTGTTGTATATAGAGAGGTGGTCTCTTTTCTTTTCTAGGATCAATTATTTGATATCTTTCATCCCCGGGTCGAAGAATCAAAAAGCGGATGTGCTCTCACGGCAATTCATGGTCGAAGACAAATCCGAGGTGGTTTCTGAAACGATTCTACCCTCCAAATACGTCATTTCGGCCAACTCTTTCAATGTCTTGGATAAGGTTCTGGCAGCACAGGTTAATCTTCCCAGAGATCTCAAGGTGCCAGAGGGTCGTTTGTATGCTGCTCCATGCTTCCAAATGAAGATACTAGAGTGGGGTCACTCATCCAATAAGGCCAGTCATCCAGGTACCAAGAGGACTTCCGACCTCATCAAACAAACCTTTTGGTGGCCCAGCATGCTGAGAGACATGGAAGAGTTCATCAAATCCTGCCCAACTTGTGCCCAGGTCAAGACGACTTGCAGCAAACTGCCAGATCTTTTACAGCCATTACCCATTCCGGAACGCCCATGGAGCCACCTATCAATTGATTGCATTGGAGAACTTCCCACTTCTAGAGGGATGAACACTATCCTGGTGGTCGTGGATAGGTTTTCCAAGCAGGTCCATTTTATTCCCCTCATAGGGTTAGTAGATAGGTGAGAGAGAGAGAACCCAGTTTAGCACTCAGGTTCACGCTCTGAAGATAAGTGAATGGTTTAAAACATAATCTTTATTAATAACAATATATATTAAAAAATGGTTGATAGAACGACGTACTGAAGGTAGGTAGATCCTGAATAAAATAGCCGTGTTGGCTCCGGATCAAGCTTATAAATGTACCAGAAGTTTTAATAAACGACTGGTATCATGTTGACACAGAATTCCTGATGTGGACCTGTGTGGAGAGTGAGTACTCCAGGTGTGTCCGGTTATGTACTGAGTCTACAAGTAACAAAGTTGGTATCTCAATCCTAATAGGTGATAGTAGATGTGACTTATAGCAGCTAACATACATAAGGAGCAAATATACTATGTACATCAGTTGTAATTTATTCATACAGTTATGCTCCCCTGTGTAGGTCTGTATATCCACATTAGCGTCAGAATGACCCCAGGTGACCCACTGGGAATGATATCCAGGGGTGTAATGACCTATATAACCTGCGTAGTCCTAGTCATAGGTAAGTAGCTTGACTAGTATCCTGGGGGGTACGATGGGGTTCCAATACAGGAGACACTATTTGTGGGAGACAGACTAGTACCATATACTTGTATCAGAGGGTGAAATAATAGCAGAGACTGAATGGTAAACCTCCTTGCTGCTGTGTAAAGTGACAAGCACAGCAAGGCAGCTACAGTGTTGCTACAAGTGAGGTTTCTCAGGGCATAATCGTATCGGAACACTGTCCCTGTAAACACTGATAAACGAGGATGATTGTGACCATCGGGGCACTTATATCCTATATATATCTGCACGAGCAGACTGCCGCATCAACTCGCGTTGTTGGTTTTATGCGGAGGCAGTAACTGATCTGCGCGTGCACGTGTCTGGAATGAGCCGACGCGCGCGTTTCGCGAGAGCTTTGTCAAGGCGAATGGTAAGTATCATACGGTTACCCAATTTTGCCACCTTGGCAGATGTCTTCGTCAAAGAGATTTTCCGCCTCCACGGGGTCCCATTGAACATTGTTTCCGACTGAGGCTCGCAGTTTATCTCTAAGTTCTGGCGAGCCTTCGCCCAAAGGACATCACCCTTCACTTTTCTTCAGGGTACCACCCTCAAACAAACGGGCAGACCGAGAGAACAAACCAAACACTGGAGCAATACCTGCGCTGCTTTGTCTCCGATAGTAAGGATAATTGGGCTGACCTCCTCACTTGGGCAGAGTTTGCCCACAACTCTTTAAAAAACAGTTCCACACAGGAATCTCCGTTTTTTTGTAAATTACGGCTTCCATTAAGTACGACTTCCGATTTCTACAATCCCATCCGAGATCCCGGCAGCAGACGACCGTATTCAAATCCTACTGGAATCTTGGAGGAAGATCCAAAAGGCACTGGCAGAGGCAATTCATAGACAAAAGGCACAAGCGGACCGTCACCGCTGAGAGGTGCCTGATTATAAGCCAGGGGACAAGGTATGGCTCTCATCAAAAAACATCAGGCTGAAAGCTCCAAGCCTGAAACTAGCCCCCAGATACCTGGATCCTTTTAACATCTCGGAACGGATTAATCCTGCTGCATATCATCTCCAAATTCCTCCATCTATAAAGATTCCATCAGTCTTTCATACCTCCCTCAAGAAACCCATGTCCCAGAACCCGAGCTTCCATAAAACAAATACGATTCCCAAACCCGTGATAAAACAGGGCCAAAAAGAATACGAAGTCTAATCCATTAGAGATTCAAGAAACTCGAGGGGATCCGTTCAGTACTTGATCCACTGGAGGGGTTTTGGACCTGAGGAAAGATCTTGGTTACCCCATCAGCAGATACACGCCCCCAGGTTATTGAAACTCTTTCATACTAGGCATTCCCACAAGCCATATTGGAGCCGTCCTGAGGCTGCACCTCAAGGGGGGGTACTGTAAGGGATCTGGAAGCCTCCTCCCTTACCTACAGCCGCTCGCCACCCAGGTGATGCTCCTCTGACAGCACGGACCTCCTCCCTGCAGGGCAGACTCGTGCATTCTGTGCTACGCGCACAGCCCAGGACTCTTCAGCCTCTTGGCTGAGCATAGTTTCATGGTCCCTCCATGTTTCGTCTCCTCTGCCTCACCTTGTGCTTTAACCTTGTTATCTCCGCTCGTGTACCGACACGGGCTTGGCTTTAGGACCCCTCTTTGGATTTCGACCCCGGCTTGCCCTTGACCATCCGCTACTCTCCAATCGTCGATCACAACTCTCGGACTACTACCTTCCCCCTGGCTCCTACCCACGACCTTGGCTCTTGGACTACGACCTCTCTCTCGGTTTCGCCCAAGGATTTGGCAAGTACCATACCATTACCTTCTCCCACCCGCACCCGGCAATCTCAAACCATCCGCCTACCAGGCCTGCTCCTGTTGCCGTGGGTGCGTGGTGTCTATATCCCCACCTCAGTACCGGGATCCGGTCTAGTTCGTGGTGAGCGCCGCCAGACATTATGCTCAGCCCAACGAACATGGATCCCGCTGAGGCAGAACAGCCAAGCCCCCTAGACTGACTCTACCGGTTGGAAAAGCTAGTCTCTTCTCTTACCTCTGAAATCTACAAGTTGGTTCTTTCACAGCACCCACCTTCTCCCGCTGCTGCGAGCGCAGCAGCTCAACCTCCTCCGGACTCTCCTCCATCCTTAAAGCCACAGCTACCTACCCCAAACCACTACGCAGGAGATCCCCACAAATGTAGAGGATTCATCAACCAGTGTGAGGACCTCATCTCTGTGTGTATCCGGGTGGATCAGCGCCTCCAAGAAAGGAAGGTTGAACGCTCGCTTCGTCGCTCTGTTCCTACTAGATCCACTAGTCGCAGCCTGGTTCCACATGTCCCTCCATCTCCCGACGATCCCGAACCTATGTAACTGGGAAGTCACCGCTTGTCCGTGACAGAGAGACAGCGCTGGCGGGACGTCGGCTTATGCCACTACTGTGGTCATCCTGGACATTGTTACGCTTGTGCTCCTACAAACAAGCCGAGAGAAGGGAAGGGACCCGATAGCGAGGTGGGGAAGCCACAGGAGACACGAAAAAGGAGTAAGTTGCACAGTAACGGTGCACATAGTCTCGTGAGCGCGCCGCGCGCAGGAGAATGTGCAACACGTCCGGAGGAGCAGAGCCAAGCTCCGTGACACGACTAGCCCAGCTGCCAGTGCGCGCATGCTCTGGCAGCAGAGCGGGGATGCGTGCGTTCTCAGGCACCAACGCGGGGGTGTGAGTTTAACACTAGTGAAGAGCATGGGAGGATAGAGTCCAGAAACAGAAGGGTGCAGCAGCACTAAATATAAAGAAAGGGTTCTTAGTTTAATCCTTTGGCCAAAGAATTATAAGCCTGCTACCACGTCAAGGTAAACCCTAATCAGCAGGTCCTACACTACCCGCACATTAAACTAACCTCAGAAATAGAATGAGTGACTGTCTCAGTCTTCCGGAATCCAAAGGAGATGAGTAAGTGTCCCAGAGGAAGTCCAGGCAGGAACAGCATGTGATGGCAGGCACACGAAGAATAGAGTACTGAGGTAATACTACGCAGGACCCAGGGCAGGTAGCAACTGACAGTATTTAAAGGCAGCGGCAGCTATTAGCAATGAGGAAGTCAGAAAGAGGCTTACTTCCTGTCAGGAGGAAGAGGGCAGGATTTGCCAGAAAGCAAGATGGCGTCGCTTGCCTCAGAATACTTGAAGACACAGAGGAACTTGACTCGCAGCTAGAGGGTGGCGCACGCCACACAGAGAGACATACTCTCAGCTAGAGGGTGGCGCACGCCATACAGGGAGACATCAGAGAATCTTGACTCGCAACTAGAGGGCGGCGCACGCCGTCACATGTACGTGCCACGCGTGAATGCGCGACATGACCGGGGGCTGGCCGGGCTCCATGGTACGAGAAGAAAAACCGCGGGTGCGTGAATGTTCTATAAAGAGAGCGGGAACTGAGATGTGCCAGGTAAGGAGGGAACACGACGCAGGGGGCGAGTTCTCCGATTCCTTACAGTACCCCCCCTCCCTTTAGGATCAAAATCTGAGCGATCCTTACTAGACTAGGGGGGATTTATTCCAGGGAGAGTTCTTACCAAAGGCGGCAGGCACAGCTGGGTTCTGGAAGATTACAATGGCAGTCAGGCCGGAGTCCAGACTGCTGTAGGGACAGGAACTAGAAACAGCACGGCCTGGATACCCCGGGGACGGCACTCATGGTCCGTGACTCAAGGCGCCCTCCTGGAGTATGAGGAAAAAAAATTCTGGAGAGAAGAAAGCAGAGAAATTCAGATTTCCCAATGGTGAAGGGGTTCAGGAACAGCAGACAAGGCGGGGCCAACTCTGGGGGTCCGTTTGTTTTTTGGCCGAGCATAATGTTACGGTTATGCTCCTACACACAAGCCGAGAGAAGGGAAGGGACCCGTTGCGAGGTGGGGAAGCCGCAGGAGACATGAAAAAGGAGTAAGTTGCTGCGCAGCTGGGGAACGGTGCACGTAGTCATGTGAGTGCACCGCACGCAGGAAAATGCGCAACATGTCCAGAGGAGCAGAGCCAAGCTCCGTGACACGACTAGCCCAGCTGCAAGTGCGCGCATGCTCTGGCAGCAGAGCGGGGATGCGTGCGCTCTCAGGCACCAACGCGGGGGTGTGATTTTGCCACTAGTGAGGAGCAAGGGAGGATAGAGTCCAGAAACAGAAGGGTGCAGCAACACTAAATATAAAGAAAGGGTTCTTAGTTTAATCCTTTGGCCAAAGAATTATAAGCCTGCTACCACGTCAAGGTAAACCCTAATCAGCAGGTCCTACACTACCCGCACGTTAAACTAACTCTCAGCTAGAGGGTGGCGCACGCCATACAGGGAGACATCAGAGAATCTTGACTCGCAACTAGAGGGCGGCGCACACGCCGTCACATGTACGCGCCACGCGTGAATGCGCGACATGACCGGGGGCTGGCCGGGCTCCGTGGTACGAGTAGAGGAACCGCGGGTGCGTGAATGTTCTATAAAGAGAGCGGGAACTGAGATGTGCCAGGTAAGGAGGGAACACGACGCAGGGGGCGAGTTCTCCGATTCCTTACAGTACCCACCCTCCCTTTAGGATCAAAATCTGAGCGATCCTTACTAGACTAGGGGGGATTTATTCCAGGGAGAGTTCTTACCAAAGGCGGCAGGCACAGCTGGGTTCTGGAAGATTACAAGGGCAGTCAGGCCGGAGTCCAGACTGCTGTAGGGACAGGAACTAGAAACAACACGGCCTGGATACTCCCGGGGACGGCACTCATGGTCCGTGACTCAAGGCGCCCTCCTGGAGTATGAGGAAAAAAAATTCTGGAGAGAAGAAAGCAGAGAAATTCAGATTTCCCAATGGTGAAGAGGTTCAGGAACAGCAGACAAGGCGGGGCCAACTCTGGGGGTCCGTTTGTTTTTTGGCCGAGCATAATGTTACGGTTATGCTCCTACACACAAGCCGAGAGAAGGGAAGGGACCCGTTGCGAGGTGGGGAAGCCGCAGGAGACATGAAAAAGGAGTAAGTTGCTGCGCAGCTGGGGAACGGTGCACGTAGTCATGTGAGTGCACCGCACGCAGGAAAATGCGCAACATGTCCAGAGGAGCAGAGCCAAGCTCCGTGACACGACTAGCCCAGCTGCAAGTGCGCGCATGCTCTGGCAGCAGAGCGGGGATGCGTGCGCTCTCAGGCACCAACGCGGGGGTGTGATTTTACCACTAGTGAGGAGCAAGGGAGGATAGAGTCCAGAAACAGAAGGGTGCAGCAACACTAAATATAAAGAAAGGGTTCTTAGTTTAATCCTTTGGCCAAAGAATTATAAGCCTGCTACCACGTCAAGGTAAACCCTAATCAGCAGGTCCTACACTACCCGCACGTTAAACTAACTCTCAGCTAGAGGGTGGCGCACGCCATACAGGGAGACATCAGAGAATCTTGACTCGCAACTAGAGGGCGGCGCACGCCGTCACATGTACGCGCCACGCGTGAATGCGCGACATGACCGGGGGATGGCCGGGCTCCGTGGTACGAGTAGAGGAACCGCGGGTGCGTGAATGTTCTATAAAGAGAGCGGGAACTGAGATGTGCCAGGTAAGGAGGGAACACGACGCAGGGGGCGAGTTCTCCGATTCCTTACAGTACCCACCCTCCCTTTAGGATCAAAATCTGAGCGATCCTTACTAGACTAGGGGGGATTTATTCCAGGGAGAGTTCTTACCAAAGGCGGCAGGCACAGCTGGGTTCTGGAAGATTACAAGGGCAGTCAGGCCGGAGTCCAGACTGCTGTAGGGACAGGAACTAGAAACAGCACGGCCTGGATACTCCCGGGGACGGCACTCATGGTCCGTGACTCAAGGTGCCCTCCTGGAGTATGAGGAAAAAAAATTCTGGAGAGAAGAAAGCAGAGAAATTCAGATTTCCCAATGGTGAAGGGGTTCAGGAACAGCAGACAAGGCGGGGCAAACTCTGGGGGTCCATTTGTTTTTTGGCCGAGCATAATGTTACGGTTATGCTCCTACACACAAGCCGAGAGAAGGGAAGGGACCCGTTGCGAGGTGGGGAAGCCGCAGGAGACATGAAAAAGGAGTAAGTTGCTGCGCAGCTGGGGAACGGTGCACGTAGTCATGTGAGTGCACCGCACGCAGGAAAATGCGCAACATGTCCAGAGGAGCAAAGCCAAGCTCCGTGACACGACTAGCCCAGCTGCAAGTGCGCGCATGCTCTGGCAGCAGAGCGGGGATGCGTGCGTTCTCAGGCACCAACGCGGGGGTGTGATTTTGCCACTAGTGAGGAGCAAGGGAGGATAGAGTCCAGAAACAGAAGGGTGCAGCAACACTAAATATAAAGAAAGGGTTCTTAGTTTAATTCTTTGGCCAAAGAATTATAAGCCTGCTACCACGTCAAGGTAAACCCTAATCAGCAGGTCCTACACTACCCGCACGTTAAACTAACCTCAGAAATAGAATGAGTGACTGTCCCAGTCTTCCGGAATCCAAAGGAGATGAGTAACGGTCCCAGAGGAAGTCCAGGCAGGAACAGCATGTGATGGCAGGCACACGAAGAATAGAGTACTAGGGTAATACTACGCAGGACCCAGGGCAGGTAGCAACTGACAGTATTTAAAGGCAGCGGCAGCTATTAGCAATGAGGAAGTCAGAAAGAGGCTTACTTCATGTAAGGAGGAAGAGGACATGATTTGCCAGAAAGCAAGATGGCGTAGCTTGCTTCAGAATACTTTAAGACACAGAGGATCTTGACTCGCAGCCAGAGGGTGGCGCACGCCACAAAGAGAGACGTACTCGCAGCTAGAGGGCGACGCACGACATACAGAGAGACATCAGAGAATCTTTACTCGCAGCTAGAGGGCGGCGCACGGCATCACATGTACGCGCCGCGCGTGAATGCGCGACGCGACCGGGGGCTCCGTGGTACGAGTAGAGGAACCGCGGGTGCGAGAATGCTCTATAAGGAGAGCGGGAACTGAGATGCGGCAGGTCAGGAGGGAACACACAGCAGGGGGCGAGTTCCCCGATTCCTTACAGACATCTGTTGGCAAACTGCCCTCTCCGGCCGGAAAATGCCAGAACCCAATGAGGTATAAGGGGATCACATTGGGTACCATCTCTCCTTCCCCTTCTCCCCAGGAAAAATTCCCAAACCGAATCATGCTGCCCATTCTGCTCTCTGGAGACAAATTCCAAATCTCTACTTCTGCATTTATCGATTCTGGTTCCGGTGGCAATTTTATTGATCAGGAATTCACCACAAAAAATAAGATTCCCCTTCTCTCCAATTGGAGACGATTCTACCCTCCAAATACGTCATTTCGGCCAACTCTTTCAATGTCTTGGATAAGGTTCTGGCAGCACAGGCTAATCTTTCCAGAGATCTCAAGGTGCCGGAGGGTCGTTTGTACGCTGCTCCACGCTTCCAAAGGAAATACTAGAGTGGGGTCACTCATCCAAGTCCGCCGGGCATCCTGGTAGCAAGAGGACCTCATCAAGCAAACCTTCTGGTGGCCCAGCATGCTGAGAGATATGGAAGAGTTCGTCAAATCCTGCCCAACTTGTGCCCAGGTCAAGACGACTCACAGCAAACCGCCAGGTCTTTTACAGCCATTACCCATTCCGGAACGCCCATGGAGCCACCTGTCAATGGATTTTATTGGAGAACTTCCCACTTGTAGAGGGATGAACACTATCCTGGTGGTCGTGGATAGGTTTTCAAAGCAGGCCCATTTTATTCCCCTCAAAGGGTTACCCAATTTTGCCACCTTGGCAGACTTCTTCGTCAAAGAGATTTTCTGCCTCCACGGGGTCCCACTGAATATTGTTTCCGACCGCGGCTCGCAGTTTATCTCTACGTTCTGGCGAGTCTTCACCCAAAGGATGGACATCACCCTTCACTTTTATTCAGGGTACCACCCTCAAACAAACTGGCAGACTGAGAGAACAAACCAAACACTGGAGCAATACCCGCGCTGCTTTGTCTCCGATAGTCAGGATAATTTGGCTGACCTCCTCCCTTGGGCAGAGTTTGCCCACAACTCTTTAAAGAACAGTTCCACACAGGAATCTCCGTTTTTTGTAAATTATGGCTTCCATCCAGTACGACTTCCGATTTCTTCAATCCCATCCGGGATCCCGGCAGCAGACGACCGTATTAAAATCCTACTGGAATCTTGGCGGAAGATCCAAAAGGCACTGGCAGAGGCGATTCGCAGACAAAAGGTACAAGTGGACCTTCACCACTTAGAGGTGCCTGATTATAAGCCAGGGGACAAGGTATGGCTCTCATCGAAAAACATTAGGCTGAAAGCTCCAAGCCTGAAACTAGCCCCCAGATACCTGGATCCTTTTACCATCTCGGAACGGATTAATCCTGCACATATCGTCTTCAAATTCCTCCATCTATGAAGATTCCATCAGTCTTTCATACCTCCCTCCTGAAACCCGTGTTCCAGAACCTGCGCTTCCATAAAACACCTACGATTGCCAGACCTGTGATGATACAGGGCCAAAAAGAATACGAAGTCCAATCCATTAAAGATTCAAGAAAGTTTAGGAACAATTCCATGTCCCCCAAATCTGTGATGGATCTTGTTCGTCCGGAGGTCTCACCTGAAGGGGGGGGTACTGTAAGGAATCCACTACTGGCTTTGACTGCAGCCTTGCAGACCTGTGCAGTTGCAAGCTTCCTCTGGCAATCTATGGCACAGGTGCTGCCTCTCATTGCAGCTTCTGCCCTGTGCTCTTTCATTGGAGGAATTCTCACACACCCTCCTCCTGTGATTGGATCTCCGCCCTTTATATTCTAGGCGTTGGCTCTGAACCAGCGCCGAGCATAACTATTCCTACCTCTATGTTACTGTCTCTGCCACAAACCACCCCAGGCCTTTCTCCTAGCGTTCTTACCTTCCAAGTTCCTGAGTATCCAGAGGCCTGGTCCTGGACGTCTGTGCTGAAGCGTTGTTGCCAGCACTGGCCTGCTGCTATCTCCTTGCAGTGGCCTACCCCGGACGTCTGTGCTGAAGCGTTGATGCCAGCACTGGTAACTGCTGCATTCCCTCCTAGCAGTGGCTACCCTTCCTGTCCTGTGGCCTGCCGCTATTCTCCTGTAGTGGCCTATCCTGGACGCCTGTGCTGAAGCGTTGATGCCAGCACTGGTAACTGCTGCATTCCCTCCTAGCAGTGACTACCCTTCCTGTCCTGCGGCCTGCTACTATTCTCCTGCAGTAGCCTACCCTGGACGCCTGTGCTGAAGCGTTGATGCCAGCACTGGTAACTGCTGCATTCCCTCCTAGCAGTGGCTACCCTTCCTTTCCTGCGGCCTGCTGCAATCCTCTTGCAGTGGCCTGCCTTGGACTTCTGCGCTGAAGCGTTGGTTCTTCCCGACGCTGCCCTGCGGTGAACTTCG
Source organism: Ascaphus truei (assembly GCF_040206685.1). Taxonomy (NCBI): domain Eukaryota; kingdom Metazoa; phylum Chordata; class Amphibia; order Anura; family Ascaphidae; genus Ascaphus; species Ascaphus truei. Next base: position 72,066 of record NW_027457171.1, on the reverse strand, counting down.
GCCAGCCTGCTGTCTCCTCCTGCTGAGATCGGCGTCATGGGCCGAGGCCGCTCCTCGCGCAGAAGCCACCCCCGCGCTCACGCTCCTAAGCTGAAGCGGGGTACTCCTGATTTCCTGTTGCCGAACTCCTGCTTCATTAACGACGATGCTGCCTTCTCCAATCCTGACCCTGCGATGTACGACTACGAACTGCGCACTCCGGATCAGTCTGCGTGGACTAAGGTCGGTGATTATATAACCCCACCTCAGCCCCGCGGTCCGGTCCCGGTTTGTGGCGAGCATCGGCGTAACACCGCTCCCTCCACACAAGACGCGCGCAGGGGATGCACACACCGCTCCTAAGCTGCACACCCACACAATCAGTCCCAAAGCTGATTCCCCTGTCCTGACCTATCCCTGGCATCCTGTGGCTGCTCCTCCATTTCGCCCCTTTACCCAATTGGACCCTGATCAGCAGGCGGCCCAAGAAAGACCCACCAGATTGGAGGACCTCATCTCTGTGTGTATTCAGGTGGATCAGCGCCTCCAAGAAAGGAAGGTCGAACGCTTGCTTCCTCGCTCTGTTCCTACTAGGTCCACTAGTCGCAGCCTGGTTCCCTATGTCCCATCATCTCCCGACGATCCCGAACCTATGCAACTGAAGTCACCGCTTGTCCGCGACAGAGAGACAGCGCCGGCGGGACGGCTGCTTATGCAACTACTGTGATCATCCTGGACATCTGTTGTCAAACTGCCCTCTCCGGTTGGAAAACGCCAGAACCCAATGAGGTATAAGGGGATCACATTGGTTACCATCTCTCCTTCCCCTTCTCCCCAGGAAAAATTTCCAACCCGAATCATGCTGCCCATTCTGCTCTCTGGAGACAAATTCCAAATCTCTACTTCTGCATTTATCGATTCTGGTTCCGGTGGCAATTTTATTGATCAGGAATTCACCACAAAAAATAAGATTCCCCTTCTCTCCAAAGCAGTTCCCGTCAGGTTGGAAGCCATTGACGGACGTCTGCTTCAACCTTCTTACATCTCTTTGGAGACTTGTGCCCTTTCCCTCAGTACTAAGGACGGCCATCAGGAAAAGATCACCCTAGATGTAATCCATACCCCATCGTTTGAGGTGATACTGGGGCTCCCATGGTTGCAACTACACAACCCTCAGCTGGACTGGACCAACAAGAAATCCATACAGTGGAGCTCCCAGCGCGCCAAATCCTGTCTTCTTTCAAAACAACAGATCGGCAGGTTGAAGATACCTGAGGGGAAGAGAGCCTTGCTCCCAGTCGTTTACGCGGAATTCACAGACGTATTTGACAAGGTACGCTCCAAGATTCTTCCTCCCCACACACACAGTTTAATTGTCCCATCAACTTCTACCAGGTGCAGTCCTTCCCAAGGGCCGATCATACCCCTTTTCCATTCCCAAGACCGAAGCCATGTCTGAGTATATTCAGGAGAATCTGAAAAAAGGGTTTATCAGGAATTCCTCTTCTCCAGCCAGCGCTGGATGTTTCTTTGTAAAAAAGAAAGACGGCACCCTTCGCCCCTGTATAGACTATCGGGGTCTTAGTAAGAACACGGTAAAGAACCGCTACCCGCTTCCACTTATTTCTGAACTCTTTGACCGATTACAAGGGGCTACCATTTTTTCTAAACTCGATCTCAGGGGAGCCTATAACCTTAGTCGTATTCGCCAAGGCGATGAATGGAAGACTGCTTTTAACACCTGGGATGGGCATTACGGATATCTTGTTATGTCTTTCGGTCTCTGTAATGCCCTCGCTGTCTTCCAGGAATTCGTTAATGAGATCTTTTGGGACCTCCTCAACACCTTCGTCATTATTTATCTTGATGATATTCTTATTTTTTCAAAATCTCTTGCAGACCATATCCAACACACCAAGCTGGTTTTGACACATCTTTGAGAATATTTCCTGTATGCCAAGTTGGATAAATGCTTATTCCACCAATCCTCTGTTGCCTTCCTAGGCTATATCATATCGGATAAAGGATTCTCCAAACTCAAGGCCAACTTAGAATGGCCACAACCCACGTCCTTGTGTCGGGAATCCACTCCTGGCTTTTTAGGATTATCCCTCATGGAACTTTCTGTACTACCTCATGTGTTCTCTCTGAATTTCACGTTGTCATCAACAAAGACTACAACGCTCCTATTGGACTTCCTTGCCTTGCCTGAGGTGCCCGTCCCTGCTTCTTGTGCTCTCACTCTGGACACGGGCATGCTTCTCTCTGCTTTTTCCTTCGTGCCTACTGCGTTCTATGTAGATGCCCAGACATCGGTCCTGATATTCTCTAAACCTCACCTACCTAGGGATGCTGACCTCCTATTGATTGCAGTGCCACTGCTTTTCCGTTTGAAAAAAGCGCTCATTGACAAACGCCCTTGGCGCAGTTCTACAACTATACCCAGAGGGTTCAGAAATAATTCCATGTCGCCCAGACGTCTGTGGGATCCTATCTCTGCTCGTCCAGAGGCCTCGCGTGAAGGGGTGGTAATGTCAGGAATCCACTCCTGGCTTTGGCTGGAGCCCTTCCATCCGGAGCTTTGCAGGTTCCAGACAATCTATTCCCTGCTTCTGCAATCACCTGCCTCTTGCTGCCTCCTGTGCAGCTCTGGCCTGATTGGCCTCCTGTCCTATTTAGTGCCTGCCCCGCCCTCAGGAAGTTGTTGGACATAGACTTTGCAATCCAAGTTGCAAGTGACTGTGCTTGTCACAGACTCCCTGTTTGGCCTGCTAGGCCTCCTTGTGCCTGGTATCCTGCTTCCAGTCCCCTGCTTCACAAGGCCTTCTTGCTTAGCAGCCCTGGCGCTGCTTTCCTTGTTCCTGGCAGACTTCGCTGCCGCACTGAAGCGGCTACGCTGGTGTCCCCAGTGTTTCCTGTGGCGTGTCTGCACCCCTGGTTCCTGTGGCCTTCCTGTTGGCAGTCCTGTTCCCAGTGGTCTCCACCACTCTCGGCTGTACCCGGCTAGGGGGTGCCGTTTTGTGCTGAAGCACTGGATTCTGCAGTCCCTGTTCCCATTGGTCTCCACCCCTCTCGGCTGTACCCGGCTAGGGGGTGCCGTTCTGTGCTGAAGCACTGGATTTCCAGTTCCTGTTCCTATCCCTGAAGTACCTTCACCCAAGATTTCCTGTTGATGACCTCGGCTTGTTTCCTCAACCACCGCTCCTGTGCCGCCTGCCTTGACCCGTGCCTGGATAACGTTAACCCTACCTTCTCCAATCCTGACCTGGCTATGTCTGATTATGGAATCCGCACTCCGGACCTGACTCCGTGGCCTAAGGTCGGTGTTTATATATCCCCACCTCAGCCCCGCGGTCCGGTCCCGGTTTGTGGCGAGCATCGGCGTAACACCGCTCCCTCCACACAAGACGCGCGCAGGGGATGCACACACCGCTCCTAAGCTGCACACCCACACAATCAGTCCCAAAGCTGATTCCCCTGTCCTGACCTATCCCTGGCATCCTGTGGCTGCTCCTCCATTTCGCCCCTTTACCCAATTGGACCCTGATCAGCAGGCGGCCCAAGAAAGACCCACCAGATTGGAGGACCTCATCTCTGTGTGTATTCAGGTGGATCAGCGCCTCCAAGAAAGGAAGGTCGAACGCTTGCTTCCTCGCTCTGTTCCTACTAGGTCCACTAGTCGCAGCCTGGTTCCCTATGTCCCATCATCTCCCGACGATCCCGAACCTATGCAACTGGGAAGTCACCGCTTGTCCGCGACAGAGAGACAGCGCCGGCGGGACGGCTGCTTATGCAACTACTGTGATCATCCTGGACATCTGTTGTCAAACTGCCCTCTCCGGTTGGAAAACGCCAGAACCCAATGAGGTATAAGGGGATCACATTGGTTACCATCTCTCCTTCCCCTTCTCCCCAGGAAAAATTTCCAACCCGAATCATGCTGCCCATTCTGCTCTCTGGAGACAAATTCCAAATCTCTACTTCTGCATTTATCGATTCTGGTTCCGGTGGCAATTTTATTGATCAGGAATTCACCACAAAAAATAAGATTCCCCTTCTCTCCAAAGCAGTTCCCGTCAGGTTGGAAGCCATTGACGGACGTCTGCTTCAACCTGCTTACATCTCTTTGGAGACTTGTGCCCTTTCCCTCAGTACTAAGGACGGCCATCAGGAAAAGATCACCCTAGATGTAATCCATACCCCATCGTTTGAGGTGATACTGGGGCTCCCATGGTTGCAACTACACAACCCTCAGCTGGACTGGACCAACAAGAAATCCATACAGTGGAGCTCCCAGCGCGCCAAATCCTGTCTTCTTTCAAAACAACAGATCGGCAGGTTGAAGATACCTGAGGGGAAGAGAGCCTTGCTCCCAGTCGTTTACGCGGAATTCACAGACGTATTTGACAAGGTACGCTCCAAAATTCTTCCTCCCCACAGACACTTTAATTGTCCCATCAACTTCTACCAGGTGCAGTCCTTCCCAAGGGCTGATCATACCCCTTTTCCATTCCCAAGACCGAAGCCATGTCTGAGTATATTCAGGAGAATCTGAAAAAAGGGTTTATCAGGAATTCCTCTTCTCCAGCCAGCGCTGGATGTTTCTTTGTAAAAAAGAAAGACGGCACCCTTCGCCCCTGTATAGACTATCGGGGTCTTAGTAAGAACACGGTAAAGAACCGCTACCCGCTTCCACTTATTTCTGAACTCTTTGACCGATTACAAGGTGCTACCATTTTTTCTAAACTCGATCTCAGGGGAGCCTATTGTATAACCTTAGTCGTATTCGCCAAGGCGATGAATGGAAGACTGCTTTTAACACCTGGGATGGGCATTACGGATATCTTGTTATGTCTTTCGGTCTCTGTAATGCCCTCGCTGTCTTCCAGGAATTCGTTAATGAGATCTTTTGGGACCTCCTCAACACCTTCGTCATTATTTATCTTGATGATATTCTTATTTTTTCAAAATCTCTTGCAGACCATATCCAACACACCAAGCTGGTTTTGACACATCTTTGAGAATATTTCCTGTATGCCAAGTTGGATAAATGCTTATTCCACCAATCCTCTGTTGCCTTCCTAGGCTATATCATATCGGATAAAGGATTCTCCAAACTCAAGGCCAACTTAGAATGGCAACAACCCACGTCCTTGTGTCGGGAATCCACTCCTGGCTTTTTAGGATTATCCCTCATGGAACTTTCTGTACTACCTCATGTGTTCTCTCTGAATTTCACGTTGTCATCAACAAAGACTACAACGCTCCTATTGGACTTCCTTGCCTTGCCTGAGGTGCCCGTCCCTGCTTCTTGTGCTCTCACTCTGGACACGGGCATGCTTCTCTCTGCTTTTTCCTTCGTGCCTACTGCGTTCTATGTAGATGCCCAGACATCGGTCCTGATATTCTCTAAACCTCACCTACCTAGGGATGCTGACCTCCTATTGATTGCAGTGCCACTGCTTTTCCGTTTGAAAAAAGCGCTCATTGACAAACGCCCTTGGCGCAGTTCTACAACTATACCCAGAGGGTTCAGAAATAATTCCATGTCGCCCAGACGTCTGTGGGATCCTATCTCTGCTCGTCCAGAGGCCTCGCGTGAAGGGGTGGTAATGTCAGGAATCCACTCCTGGCTTTGGCTGGAGCCCTTCCATCCGGAGCTTTGCAGGTTCCAGACAATCTATTCCCTGCTTCTGCAATCACCTGCCTCTTGCTGCCTCCTGTGCAGCTCTGGCCTGATTGGCCTCCTGTCCTATTTAGTGCCTGCCCCGCCCTCAGGAAGTTGTTGGACATAGACTTTGCAATCCAAGTTGCAAGTGACTGTGCTTGTCACAGACTCCCTGTTTGGCCTGCTAGGCCTCCTTGTGCCTGGTATCCTGCTTCCAGTCCCCTGCTTCACAAGGCCTTCTTGCTTAGCAGCCCTGGCGCTGCTTTCCTTGTTCCTGGCAGACTTCGCTGCCGCACTGAAGCGGCTACGCTGGTGTCCCCAGTGTTTCCTGTGGCGTGTCTGCACCCCTGGTTCCTGTGGCCTTCCTGTTGGCAGTCCTGTTCCCAGTGGTCTCCACCACTCTCGGCTGTACCCGGCTAGGGGGTGCCGTTTTGTGCTGAAGCACTGGATTCTGCAGTCCCTGTTCCTATTGGTCTCCACCACTCTCGGCTGTACCCGGCTAGGGGGTGCCGTTCTGTGCTGAAGCACTGGATTTCCAGTTCCTGTTCCTATCCCTGAAGTACCTTCACCCAAGATTTCCTGTTGATGACCTCGGCTTGTTTCCTCAACCACCGCTCCTGTGCCGCCTGCCTTGACCCGTGCCTGGATAACGTTAACCCTACCTTCTCCAATCCTGACCTGGCTATGTCTGATTATGGAATCCGCACTCCGGACCTGACTCCGTGGCCTAAGGTCGGTGTTTATATATCCCCACCTCAGCCCCGCGGTCCGGTACCAGTTTGTGGCAAGCACGTACGTTACACCTTGAAAGCCATCCAGCGATTCCTGGGATTTGCAAACTATAATCGGAAATTCATCAAGAACTTCTCTTCTACTGTGGCTCCCATCACACTTCTGACAAAGAAAGGAGTGAACACAGCAGTCTGGCCACCTAAAGCACTTCTAGCCTTTGAGGTTCTTAAAAGAACATTCTCCACCGCCCCACATCCTACGCCACCCAGATCTCAGACTTCCCTTTACCCTAGAGGTTGACGCTTCGGATATCGGTGCTGGCGCCATCCTTTCTCAAAGGCCATCCCTACAGGATAAGCTCCAACCCTGCGGGTTTTTCTCAAAAAAAAAAAATTCTCCAGCAGAACAAAATTATGATGTTGGCAATAGAGAACACCTGGCCATTAAACTCGCCCTACAGGAATGGAGACATCTCTTGGAAGGTACTAAAAACCCCATTTCAATCCTTACCGACCATAAAAACCTGTTGTATATAGAGAACGCACGCCGTCTAGGAGCCCCTCAGGCCCGGTGGTCTCTTTTCTTTTCTAGGTTCAATTATTTGATCTCTTTCATCCCCGGGTCAAAGAATCAAAAAGCGGATGCGCTCTCACGGCAATTCATGGTTGAAGACAAATCCGAGGAGGTTCCTGAGACGATTCTACCGTCCAAATACGTCATTTCGGCCAACTTTTCAATGTCTTGGATAAGATTCTTGCAGCACAGGCTAATCTTCCCAGAGAACTCAAGGTTGCCAGAGGGTCGTTTGTATGCTGCTCCACGCTTTCAAAGGAAGATACTAGAGTGGGGTCACTCATCCAAGTCCGCCGGTCATCCTGGTACCAAGAGGACTTCCGACCTCATCAAGCAAACCTTTTGTGGCCCAAAATGCTTAGAGATACGGAAAACTTCATCAAATCCTACCCAACTTGTGCCCAGGTCAAGACGACTCACAGCAAACCGCCAGGTCTTTTACAGCCATTACCCATTCCGGAACGCCCATGGAGCCACCTGTCAATGGATTTTATTGGAGAACTTCCCACTTGTAGAGGGATGAACACTATCCTGGTGGTCGTGGATAGGTTTTATTCCCTTCAAAGGGTTACCCAATTTTGCCACCTTGGCAGACGTCTTCGTCAAAGAGATTTTCCGCCTCCACGGGGTCCCACTGAACATTGTTTCCAACCGCGGCACGCAGTTTATCTCTACGTTCTGGCGAGCCTTCATCTAAAGGATGGACATCACCCTTCACTTTTCTTCAGGGTACCACCCTCAAACGGGCAGACCGAGAGAACAAACCAAACACTGGAGCAATACCTGCGCTGCTTTGTCTCCGATAGTCAGGATAATTTGGCTGACCTCCTCCCTTGGGCAGAGTTTGCCCACAACTCTTTAAAGAACAGTTCCACACAGGAATCTCCGTTTTTTGTAAATTATGGCTTCCATCCAGTACGACTTCCGATTTCTTCAATCCCATCCGGGATCCCGGCAGCAGACGACCGTATTAAAATCCTACTGGAATCTTGGCGGAAGAGCCAAAAGGCACTGGCAGAGGCGATTCGCAGACAAAAGGTACAAGCGGACCGTCACCACTTACAGGTGCCTGATTATAAGCCAGGGGACAAGGTATGGCTCTCATCGAAAAACATCAGGCTGAAAGCTCCCAGCCTGAATCTAGCCCCCAGATACCTGGATCCTTTTACCATCTCGGAACGGATTAATCCTGCCACATATCGTCTTCAAATTCCTCCATCTATGAAGATTCCATCAGTCTTTCATACCTACCTCCTGAAACCGTGTCCCAGAACCTGCGCTTCCATAAAACACCTATGATTGCCAAACCTGTGATGATACAGGGCCAAAAAGAATACGAAGTCCAATCCATTATAGATTTAAGAAACTCGAGGGGATCTGTTCAATGCTTGGTCCACTGGAGGGGTTTTGGACCTGAGGAGAGATCTTGAATATCCCATCACCAGATACACGCCCCCAGAATATTGAAACTCTTTCATACTAGGCATCCCCACAAGCCATATTGGAGCCATCCTGAGGCCGCACCTCAAGGGGCGGGGGGCTCCTGTAAGGGATATGGAAGCGCCCCGCTCTAAGAAGCCTCCTCCCTTACCTACAGCTGCTTGCCACCCAGCTGATGCTCCTCAGACACCACGGACCTCCTCCCTGCAGGGCAGACTCGCGCATTCTGTGCTACACGCATGCGCACAGCCCAGGACTCTTCCGCCTCCGCGTGGGACTAAACTCCGCCCCCTTCCGTGTCGCGTACCCGCTCCCTCCACAGAGGACGCGCACACCACTCTCAAGCTGCACTCCGACACAATTAGTCCCATAGCTGATTCCCCTGTCCTGACATATCCCTGGCTTCCTGTGGCTGCTCCTCCGTTCTGCCGCTTTACCCCATTGGACCCTAGTACCTATATTATGCTGCTCAGCCTTCCCTTCTTTGGCTGAGCATAGTTTCATGGTCCCTCTGTGTTTCGTCTCCTCTGCCTCACCTTGTGCCTTGTGCCTTAACCTTGTTATCACCGCTCTTGTGTATCGACACGGCTTGGCTTTAGGACCCCTCTTTGGATTTCGACCCCGGCTTGCCCTTGACCATCCGCTACTCTCCAATCCTTGATCTCGGTTCTCAGCCTACTACCTTCCCCCTGGCTCCTACCCACGACCTTGGATCTTGGACTACGACCTCTCTCTCGGCTGCGCCCCAGGATTCAACAAGTACCATACCATTACCTTTTCCCACCCGCACCCGGCAAACTCAAACCATCCACCTACCAGACCTGCTCCCGTTGCCGTGGGTGCATGGTGTCTATATCCCCACCTCAGTACTGGGATCCGGTCTAGTTAGTGGTGAGCGCCGCCTCACATTATGCTCAGCCCAACGAACATGGACCCCGCTGAGGCAGAACAGCCAAGCCCCCTAGACCCCGGTTGTAAACGCTAGTCTCTTCTCTTACCTCTGAAATCTCCAAGTTGGTTCTTTCACAGCACCCACCTTCTCCCGCTGCTGTGGGCGCGGCAGCTCCACCTCCTCCGGACTCTCCTCCTTCCTTGGAGCCACGGCTAACCTACCCCAAACCGCTATGCAGAAGATCCCCATAAATGCAGAGGATTCATCAACAAGTGTGAGATCCAGTTCGAGCTGACTCCTTCCCGATTCCATTCGCCAAGGTCCAGAGTCGCTTATATCATTGCCCTGCTGACTGGTGACGCTCTGGCTTCGGAATCTCCAATTTGGGAGCAGAGACCCGGAATCACGCACTACTACCTTTGCTTCCTCTGGGAATTCAAACAGGTATTCGATACTCCCGGCTGAAAGATCATGGTGGCCTCTTCTCTCTTCCTTCTCTCCCAGGGATCCCGATCTGTTGCTAAGTATGATCTGGGGTTACGGACCATCGCATCCGAAACCACCTGGAATGATGAGGCTTTATCCGCAGCCTTCTGGCAGGGGATTGCCAAGCCTATCAAAGATCAACTGGCGGCCCAAGAAAGACCCACCAGATTGGAGGACCTCATCTCTGTGTGTGTCCGGTTGGATCAGCGCCTCCAAGAAAGGAAGGTCGAACGCTCGCTTCCTCGCTCTGTTACTACTAGGTCCACTAGTCGCAGCCTGGTTCCCTATGTCCCTCCATCTGCCGACGATCCGGAACCTATGGAACTGGGAAGTCACCGCTTGTCCGCGACAGAGAGACAGCGCCGGCGGGACGGCAGCTTATGCCCCTACTGTGGTCATCCTGGACATCTGTTGGCAAACTGCCCTCTCCGGCCGGAAAACGCCAGAACCCAATGAGGTATAAGGGGGTCACATTGGGTACCATCTCTCCTTCCCCTTCTCCCCAGGGAAAATTTCCAACCCGAATCATGCTGCCCATTCTGCTCTCTGGAGACAAATTCCAAATCTCTACTTCTGCATTTATCGATTCTGGTTCCGGTGACAATTTTATTGATCAGGAATTCACCACAAAAAATAAGATTCCCCTTCTCTCCAAAGCAGTTCCCGTCGGGTTGGAAGCCATTGACGGATGTCACCTTCAACCTGCTTACATCTCTTTGGAGACTTGTGCTCTTTCCCTCAGTACTAAGGACGGCCATCAGGAAAATATCACCCTAGATGTGATACATACCCCATCGGTTGAGGTGATACTGGGGCTCCCATGGTTGCAACTACACAACCCTCAGCTGGACTGGACCAACAAGAAATCCATACAGTGGAGCTCCCAGAGCGCCAAATCCTGTATTCTTTCCAAACAACTGATCGGCGGGGTGAAGATACCTGAGGGGAAGAGAGCCTTCCTCCCAGTCGTTTACGCAGAATTCAGAGATGTATTTGACAAGGTACGCTCTGAGATTCTTCCTCCCCACAGACCCTTTGATTGTCCCATCGACCTTCTACCAGGTGCAGTCCTTACCAAGGGCTGATCATACCCCCTTTCCATTCCCGAGACCAAAGCCATGTCTGAGTATATTCAGGAGAATCTGAAAAAAAGGGTTTATCAGGAATTCCTCTTCTCTAGCCGGCGCAGGAATTTTTCTTTGTAAAAAAGAAAGGCGGCACCCTTCGCCCCTGTATAGACTATCGGGGTCTTAATAAGATCACAGTAAAGAACCGATACCCCCTGCCACTTATTTCTGAACTCTTTGACCGATTACAAGGGGCTACCATTTTTTCTAAACTCGATCTCAGTGGAGCCTATTGTATAACCTTATTCGTATTCGCCAAGGCGATGAATGGAAGACTGCTTTTAACACCCGGGATGGGCATTACGAATATCTTGTTATGCCTTTCGGTCTCTGTAATGCCCCGCTGTCTTCCAGGAATTCGTTAATGAGATCATTCGGGACCTCCTCAACACCTTTGTCATTATTGATCTTGATGATATTCTTATTTTTTCCAAATCTCTTGCAGACCATATCCAACACACCAAGCTGGTTTTGACACGTCTTTGAGAAAATTTCCTGTATGCCAAGTTGGAGAAATACTTATTCCACCAATCCTCTGTTGCCTTCCTAGGCTATATCATATCGGATAAAGGATTCTCCATGGACCCGGCCAAACTCAAGGCCGTATTAGAATGGCCACAACCCACATCCTTGAAAGCCATCCAGCGATTCCTAGGATTCGCAAACTATTATCGGAAATTCATCAAGAACTTCTTTTCTACTGTGGCTCCCATCACACTTCTGACAAAGAAAGGAGTGAACACGGCAGTCTGGCCACCTAAAGCACTTCTAGCCTTTGAGACCCATAAAAGGACATTCTCCTCCGCCCACACCCTACGCCACCCAGATCTCAGACTTCCCTTTACCCTAGAGGTTGACGCTTCAGATATCGGTGCTGGCGTCATCCTTTCTCAAAGGCAATCCCTACAGGATTAGCTCCATCCCTGTGGGTTTTTCTCAAAAAAAAAATTCTCCAGCAGAACAAAATTATGATGTCGGCAATAGAGAACTCCCTGCCATCAAACTCACCCTACATGAATGGAGACATCTCTTGGAAGGTACTGAAAACCCCATTTCAATCCTTACCAACCATAAAAACCTGTTGTATATAGAGAACGCACACCGTCTAGGAGCCCGTCAGGCTCCGGTGGTCTCTTTTCTTTTCTAGGTTCAATTATTTGATCTCTTTCATCCCCGGGTCGAAGAATCAAAAAGCAGATGCGCTCTCACGGCAATTCATGGTCGAAGACAAATCCAAGGAGGTTCCTGAGACGATTCTACCCTCCAAATACGTCATTTCGGCCAACTCTTTCAATGTCTTGGATAAGGTTCTGGCAGCACAGGCTAATCTTCCCAGAGATCTCAAGGTGCCGGAGGGTTGTTTGTACGCTGCTCCATGCTTCCAAAGGAAGATACTAGAGTGGGGTCACTCATCCAAGTCTGCTGGTCATCCTGGTACCAAGAAGACTTCCGACCTCATCAATCGAACCTTTTGATGGCCCAGCATGCTGAGAGATACGGAAGAGTTTGTCAAATTCTTCCCAACTTGTGCCCAGCACAAAAGACCGCAGCAAACCGCCAGGTCTTTTACAGCCATTACCCATTCCGGAACGCCCATGGAGCTACCTGTCAAAGGATTTTATTGGAGAACTTCCCACTTCTAGAGTGATGAACACTATCCTGGTGGGCCTGGATAGGTTTTCCAAGCAGGCCCATTTTATTCCCCTCAAAGGGTTACCCAATTCTGCCACCTTGGCAGACGTCTTCGTCAAAGAGATTTTCCGCTTCCACGGGGTCCCACTGAACATTGTTTCCGACCGCGGCTCACAGTTTATCTCTAAGTTCTGGCGAGCCTTCGCCCAAAGGATGGACATCACCCTTCACTTTTCTTCAGGGTACCACCCTCAAACAAACGGGCAGACCAAGAGAACAAACCAAACACTGGAGCAAAACCTGCGCTGCTTTGTCTCCAATAGTCAGGATAATTGAGTGGACCTCCTCCCTTGGGCAGAGTTTGCCCACAACTCTTTAAAGAACAGTTCCACACAGGAATCTCCGTTTTTTGTAAATTACGGCTTCCATCCAGTATGACTTCCGATTTCTTCAATCCCATCCGGGATCCCGGCAACAGACGACCGTATTAAAATCCTACCGGAATCTTGGAGGAAGAGCCAAAAGGCACTGGCAGAGGCGATTCACAGACAAAAGCACAAGCGGACCGTCACCGCTGAGAGGTGCCTGATTATAAGCCAGGACAATCTGAAAACAACGGTTTATCAGGAATTCTTGGTGGGGGCCTCTCCTATCGGCCTCTCCTGCACCCTATCCATCGCCACAGGGCTCCAAGAACGTTCCCCCCTCTCTGCCTTGGCCCCTCAGATGCATTCACATGGGCTCTTCTCCCCAGCCTGGGGAAAGGGAAGCAGCACTTGAGTCCAAATCTCACAGGCTCTTCCTCTTCCTCGGCTTCTTCCTCTTCCTTGGCTCCCTCCTCCTCCGCTTCTTGCTCCTCTTCCACCGCTTCTTCCTCTGATTCTTCCTCCTCGGCTTCCTCTTCAGCTTCCTCCTCCTCTTCCTCATCCTCCTCCACAGCTTCTTGCTCCTCTTCCTCCGCTTCTTCCACTCCTGCAGCTTCGTTGTACTCACAGTCCTCTTCATCCCCATACTCCACAGATGGTATATCGTGCACTATGGAGCTGGAGCCGGAGCTGCCGCAGTCCCACGTTGATAGGCTGAATGGCTCTACCACCGTGTGCTCCCCGACCTGCAGGAGACATAACGTGTGTGTAACCAGGACAGAAATATTTTGTATCACAAGAACTCCTGTGCGACTAATACCCCACTCCCAAGACTATATCAAAAAGACACTAGATGGCGCTCAAACACTATATCTAAATTAAACCGTGCAGTAAATTTACCCATGAAGTGAAACAGTGATAAAAAAACAAAAATTATATTAAACAGTAAAAAATAAAAAATATAAACATTCAAACCCTGAGAGGACTGTTTCAAGGTCCACAATCACAGCACAAAAATAAGAATCAGGGGAGCGTCAATACCTGGAAGAAAATAAATAAAACTACCATAGTGCATAACGTATTAAATAAACACATAAAATGGCAGAGCTCCTAAAGGAACATATATGCTAGATGATGAAAAAATGTCCATCCATAGATAGCAATCAGGATCAAAAGTAGGAGGTTTAGTAGACCCAGAAGAGAGACACAGAGCCAAAAAATTAAAAATGCCAAAACATTTATCCGACAATGATAAAATTGGAAGCTTACAAGATACCAGATGGTTTACAGCATTGGTGTAGGGTAACGTTGTTAAACCGAGTCGCGTTCTCGAGAACTCTGCACACCGACGCTTCCTCCACCGGTCTCCGTCCTGTACTGCTGTTTGGAGCCGATACGTCACTTCCAGTTTTTCACACGTGTAGCAGACGCCACCGGAACTCCAGCCGCAGACTCTCTCCCTCTGGATCTCACACTGAGGGTTACGCTCTACACGTTTCGCCGTGCGGGATGACGGCTTCGTCAGGAGTAACGTTAACCCATAAAAGGATACCTTATATACCTTCTATACTTACAATGACCTTTCCTCCTATAGGTCAATGTACAATTGTAATGTGTTCGAGTATGCAGGTTTTAACTGTTCTTGAAGTTTGACCTACATACTGTAGCCCACATGGGCAGTAAACAAGGTATATGACATACTGTGATTTGCATGTTAAAAGTTGTTTAATATGAAACCGTTGTCCTGTTATGTTAGATACAAAACTGAATTTGTCATAAACATAGGTCTGATGACAAATTCAGTTTTGTATCTAACAGTATGTAGATCAAACTTCAAGAACAGTTAAAACCCGCATACTCGAACACATTGGTAATGTGAGACGAGGTGTTACCACACATTATTTGTCAAACAATTTTATTCAAAAACATAATGGAGATACATCAGGTCTCAAATTCACAGTATTGGAACAAGTGTTACCACACTGGAGAGGTGGAGACAGAATTACTGCTCTGAAAAAGAGAGAAAGTTTCTGGATTTTCACTCTGAAATCACTTGTACCATTAGGTTTAAATGTGGATTTTGAGTTAAGCGCTTTCCTTTAGAATTAAGGCATTTTTTATCTGTATACTTCTTCTATGGATGTGTATGCAATAAATAATATGTATGAGATAGGGTCGTGCTAATGTGTATTATTGTTATATTTTGTACTGACTCTGTCTTTTTCTCTTGTTTTTGAGATTCATCGATCGTCGTTTTTTCTTTATTTGAGAAATAATGGGGATATTTTATTAGTGATATGTGTTAAATATTATAATACGTATTGTATGTGTTAATTTAATACCGAGTAGGTATTTTAATACCATAATTGAAAACTATGTATAAAAGCTACATTAAAGTATAAAGGCTGTGTTTTAATATAAATTGTATAACATTGTTGTAATATTTTTATGTGGGAGAGGGCTAATAGAGCCAATCACCCAATTAATTAGATCCAATTGTACATTGACCTATAGGAGGAAAGGTCATTGTAAGTATAGAAGGTATATAAGGTATCCTTTTATGGGTTAACGTTACTCCTGACGAAGCCGTCATCCCGCACGGCGAAACGCGTAGAGCGTAACCCTCAGTGTGAGATCCAGAGGGAGAGAGTCTGCGGCTGGAGTTCCGGTGGCGTCTGCTACACGTGTGAAAAACCGGAAGTGACGTATCGGCTCCAAACAGCAGTACAGGACGGAGACCGGTGGAGGAAGCGGCGGTGTGCAGAGTTCCCGAGAACGCGACTCGGTTTAACATCGTTACCCTACACCAATGCTGTAAACCATCTGGTATCTTGTAAGCCTCCAATTTTATCATTGTCGGATAAATGTTTTGGCATTTTTTATTTTTTGGCTCTGTGTCTCTCTTCTGGGTCTACTAAACCTCCTACTTTTGATCCTGATTGCTATCTATGGATGGGCATTTTTTCATCATCTAGCATATATGTTCCTTTAGGAGCTCTGCCATTTTATGTGTATTTTTAATACGTCATGCACTATGGTAGTTTTATTTATTTTGTTCCAGGTATTGACGCTCCCGATTCTTATTTTTGTACCCCACTCCCAAGGTCGAGTACCCCTTTATACCCCCCTCCCCAGGCCCAGTACCCTGTTATACCCCCCTCCCCAGGCCCAGTACCCTGTTATACCCCCCTCCCCAGGCCCAGAAGCAGTAAGTGCTGGTTGTTGAAAGTGTGAGCAGTTAGAACCAGAAGCAGTAAGTGCTGTTTCTTGAAAGAGTGTGCAGTTAGAACCAGAAGCAGTTTTAACAAGGAAGCGGTTAAACAAGGTATAGTTTATTGAAGTACAGTTTACTGTTAATACTTTTAAACTTCATAGTTGCTAGAATGAGCAGAATTGAAAATGCCACTCAATGCACATCTTGCCATATGTATGTGCACTTGGAGCAGCTGTTCCAAGGAGCATACCGCTGTGAGAGGTGTGAGCGTGTGGTCTCTTTAGAGTCAGAGATTGCTGATCTGAAGAGGCAACTTGCAATATTGAGGGACATTGGCAATCTTGAAAGGAGTTTAGAGCTCACTGAGCAGGCCCTTGCTTCAACTAGTTGTGCAGATGGTGGCGCTGTTAGTGAGGAGCAGGTAGGTAGCTTGGTTGCTGTTAGTGAGGAGCAGGTAGGGGTCACCATATCATTTAAAATTCTAGCTGCTTCTTTATCATAATAGCTCTTGTTCATGATAACCACTCCCCCTCCTTTATCCACTTGTTTAATAACAATACTATCATCGTCCATCAGTTGTTTGAGAGCCGTCCTTTCAGCGGGACCTAGATTATTATAAAAAGGTTTCTTATCACTTTGTAATTTTTCAAAGCCTTTCACTACTAGATTATAAAAAGTATCTAGATAGGTACCCTTATTAAAGCTAGGGTAAAAGGTTGATCTGTTCTTAAGTTTTGTATGGATTAAATGTGGGCCTTCATTAATATCTACTGTAGTGTTAGTATTGTATTGTATGTTTTATTTATATAGCGCCATTAATGTACATAGCGCTTCACAGTAGTAATACATGTGGTTATCAAATAAATAACAGATAATATAAATAACAGATCATGGGAATAAGTGCTTTAGACATAAAAATAACATTAAGGGAGGCGCATGCGCGAAGCCGAGCTGCATGGAAGTTTGAGCCGTTAGCTCCGCTCACAGCCTGCGGCATACTTAATAAAAATAACCCTAAAGTGAAAAAAAAAAACATCCAAAACCTCCCCTAGATCTGCCCCAACTACCCAGGATGTCCCGATCGACCCGATCAAAGCGAACCTCCACGGTTCTGACGGACTATTTTGCCAAAGGAGTTTCAGCCAGGAACAAAAGCCAGGAAGAAATGGTGCGAAGCGACTCTGAATCGGAGGAAGAAGCCGACAGAGAGGACACAAGCAGGGACAACCAGATCATGCGAAGAAGGGACATGCGGGAGTTCTGCTCAGACATTAAGAAATACTTCCAGTCTGAAGTGGCAGCCTTAAGGGCAGACATCCGCGGGATAGGGGAACGCACTGACTCCCTGGAAAAAAAAATGGACTCCACCATCAAAGCCATCAGGACCTTCACCTAGACCGCTGCCACAGAGCCCTGAGGTCAAAGCCGCAACAAGGAGACTCCCACAGAGACATCATAGCAAGATTCCACTTCTTCAAAGTAAAAGAGACATTCTGTCAAATCACAAGAAGCCAAGGGGACTTTGAGGGATATAAAATACAAGTTTACCAAGATATTTCTCCTACTACCCTGCTCAAAAGGAAACAACTTGCTCCGATCACCAAAGTCCTAAGAGAAGCAGGGACCCGGTACTGCTGGTTATACCCCTTTGGCCTGCTGGTTATTCAAAATGGAGCAGCCAACACGCTGCAGGGCCTGGAAGATGGCGGAAACTTCCTAACCAGGCTGGGGCTCCAGGACAAGATCCCTGAAGAAGCGAGGGCAGGCGAAGCAGCACCGGATCCCTAATGGAAGGAAGCCAGGAAGGGCGACAAAAAGAAGCAGCCCCGCAGCCCAAAGTAAGCTGTCGAACGGACAACCTCCACCTACCTGTTCCAGTTGTAGTTCCCCCAGTTGAAGCCCTTCCGTCCTGAGCCCAGGTTGAGACCCGCTAAGGTCAGTGAACTCACCGCTCCCCAGCTCCTGCAGCGATCCTCCGTGAATGGCGGCCATCTTGGATCGACTCTCAACCCTCACTGACAGCGGGGTGAAGCCGGGTGACGTCAGATGAGGTTGGGTCAGATCTCGCGAGAGCCCCACAAGGATCGAAGGCATGGGAGGGGCAATGGTCCTGGATCATTGAGTCCCTGCCAACTACATGTTTTTTCCCTTATGTATCTTATGTACCTTCTGTGTCCCCCTCCCCCCACCCTACTTTCTACTTAGGTGGTGCAACGCTGGAGTCTGCTGAGCTGCGGGATGTCGCAGGGGGAGGAAGCCCCCTGGTGGCTCCCCAGCATGTGCATTGGGTACTCATCGAAGGATAGGTGAGAACAGAACCAAACCATGACACTGACAGTTATATCCCATAACGCCAAAGGGTTAAACTGCCCCCGTAAAAGGAAGGTGGCCCTCATTGATTATAAAAGAAAAAGGGCAGACATAGTCCTAATCCAGGAGACACATTTCAGCACCTCCAGCTTCCCGAAATATTTGGACAAGCACTTCAGACAGGTGTTTCTATCCTCTGCAAAGGAGAAGAAACGTGGAGTTGCAATATTAAAACATAACAAGGTGGGGCTGGTGGTGGATACAGTAAGAAAAGATAAGGAATGAAGGTTCCTTTTACTGGTAGGGACTATAAACCAGCAACCTATTACGATAGCGACAATCTATGCTCCGAACGGACACGACTCCGCTTTTTATACCGCTACATTCTCCTCTATTCAAAAACATACAAAAGGTGCCTTGATAATGGGAGGCGACTTCAACACTGTACTAAATCCGGTCCTCGAAAGATCATGCCCCCCCAGATTGGGCACGCCACAAGGTCCAAGGCCCTAGAACAGGGGCTGAGGGACTTGGGGCTGGTGGATATCTTGAGGGAATGTCACCCCTTAGACAGAAATTACACTTTTTACTCACACCCCCATAACTCCTTCAGCAGAATCGATTATTTCTTTGTCACTAGTAGACTGGTCCCACAGATCTCCTATACTGGGATCCACGATATTTCGTGGTCTGATCATGCACCAATAGAGTTTAGGTGCGCATAAATAGGGCTGGACAGGCCGGGAGCAAATTGAAAATTAAACGAGTCTGTAACGGGAGTAATCCCTGTTCAAGTAACGTGCCTTTAATCTAGCAGTGTGGTGGTTAACTGCTGGTAGTCAATTAATAAACACCACCTGCCTGATTTAGATTGCTTACAAAAGCCTGTCTGTTGAGACAGGAAGTGACTCCTTAGCTCACGTGAGCTGAACTTTGGAGACAGAGCAGAGGTTCTTGAGTCTCCCAGGAGACGGACCAAGAGAACACAGATCTCTGGAGCTCACAAATAAGACTTCTAAACCTGGATCCTGACATTTTCTGTGCACACACGGGTGCGGTTCCAGGAGAGCAGAGAAGCTTACTCTACAGCAGCTAACAGATAAGACTTTTATTAACAAGACTTTTTATATCTGTTCATTTCATGCTATGTGTTTGGGGCTGGGAGACATGATTATCTAAGGGAGTTGTGAATTAATTGCATAGTATTCACTAGAAATACTCCCAAGTGAATAGAAGCTTTTTTCCCCCTCCCCCCCTGTGTTTGGATGATTTCCTGATATTAAGGAAAAGGCACAATAAAGCCTTGTTATAATTTCACCTTACAAAAGTCTACAATTGTGTACCTCTGTGAGCGTCCGTCTACATATGGTGTCCGAAGTGCGACGAGAGGTCGTCTTTGAAGTTAGAAAGGACCGGAGATTTTTTTGTGAATTTTTTTAATGCTTTTTGCCTACAAACAGTCTGAACAACTTAAAAAAAAAAAAAAAAAACCTCTCATGCAGCAGAGACTAGAGTTAAAGGGATACACACCACTGAAACTTACAAAACCACAGATGGACTCTTTTCCCCAATCCCAAGAGGAGAGAGACTGCTGAAGCAGCTAAACCTTATTTGCCTATCACAAAGTGTAATATGGTCATTGAAATAGGGGTTTTGCCTTCCAGCCATAGTCAGGGTTCAAGAAGTGAGTCAGCCCTTAAAAAGGGATAGGTGTTTGTTGTTTTCAAAAGTTTCGCTGAAGCAGTGAATACAGATGGTGACCCACGAGTGGTACTGATTTTGCAAATAAAGGTTGCCACACCGCATAGGGCTACCAGCTGTGAATGGAGTATATGCAGAAAAGTGTGAAAATTGATACAAGACTGTGCTGAAGCAGGGGAATTTTTAGCAAACAAATGCTGACCGTAAAATTGCCCTATAGGGGAAAAAGGGATTGCTGAACTGTGTAAAAGGTATTTCAAAGCCAATTGCTGAGTGTTGAGTCACCCTGCCGGGAATGAAAGAAATAGTCCACTGCAAAGAATGTTTTTTTTTCTGCAAGTAAAAAAGTCTGCCTATATATATCTTGGGAGAAAAACAGACACCCAAAGTGTGAAGTGTGAATGCCATAATACCCAAAGATGAGACTGAAAATTACTGAGCTCAGGCAGAAAACCAAATTCTGTTGCTGAAGCGGAGGGATTGCACCTAGCAAGTAAATGGTGAAAAGCAAACAGAAGTTTTTACCTAGCAACCACACATTCAGCATACCTAATGAGAGATTACACCTAGCAAGTAAATGGTGTAAAGCAAATACAGGCATACCCCGCATTAACGTACGCAATGGGACCGGAGCATGTATGTAAAGCGAAAATGTACTTAAAGTGAAGCACTACCTTTTCCCACTTATCGATGCATGTACTGTACTGCAATCGTTATATACGTGCATAACTGATGTAAATAACGCATTTGTAACAGGCTCTATAGTCTCCCTGCTTGCGCACAGCTTCGGTACAGGTAGGGATCCGGTATTGCTGTTCAGGACGTGATGACATGTGCATGCGTGAGCTGCCGTTTGCCTATTGGGCGATATGTACTTACTCGCGAGTGTACTTAAAGTGAGTGTACTTAAAGCGGGGTATGCCTGTAGACGTTTTTACCTAGCAACTGCACATCTTGTATACCTGATAAGAGAAAATGCATGCACAGTACTGCTGATATTGAAAAAAAAATTTTTACCCAAGAAAGAAAAGTCTACAGAGATGCCTGTGAGAGCTACGACCGCTACAAGCAAAATATGCCCACCTGTAGGACTATCACAATTGGGGGTTCTAGCAAATACAGTGGCAACAGCTGCAATAACGCCTCCTGAGGTCAGGAAGAAAATTACACCTGATAGCCTAAAAATGGAGGACAAGATGCAGCGTTCCTGTAATGAACCCTACCCCACGGAAGAGTGGCCCTTCCAGTCCAATAAAGAGGAAGACATCTCTTACGGGGAACCCGAACCGAGTCACACCCACAAAACACCCCAAGAATGGTGGGGGTGCCTGAACTCGGCAAGAACAGAAAAGACCGCTCCTTATGATGATGAATATGATCAGCAGGAGAAAGAGCGGGAGCAGTGGATCACCGAATATTTCCGTCAGCTATTACAGTTGCAAGAAAAGCCGGGTGGATCCAGTGACGCTGCTAAAATTATAAATAAAGGAGACCCCAGTATTCCTGATGGGACGGAGTCATCCAAAACAAAAAAGCAAAAAAATAAAAGCGGTTCTTCACTTACTGTGGAAGGAACAGACACGTCCGCAGATCGTGTGGAGGAAAAGGGGGACCGAGTTGCCCTGCAGCCTAGAGAAAATGGAGAATTCGTCCCGCGGTTAACCGAATATCCAGAGGGCCCAAGGCAGAAATCGTGTACCCCAAAGAAGTGTCTGTCCGGTGCCAACAGTGAAGAACCCTCAACCAACCATCCCAGGGAAGTGGAGCCGGAACCAGTGAGTGACGATCCCTTGACCAGCCCTGAAGATGCCCTGAAAAATGCCAGGCATGACTGTGATATGCTCCGTGAACAATTGAAACAAAAGGAAGATGGTTACACAGAGCTACAGAAAAATAACGTGAAGCTACAGGAACATGTGCTTGCAATGTACTCTTTAGCCAGGACAGAATTGGATGATCTCAAGACTGAGCTAGATACTGCAAATGCTACTATTTCCGCCATGAATGAAAAGCAGAGCCAATCTGATAAAATGGTGGCTACGCTAAAGCGGAAGTATGAGGAGGCACTGAAGCAGATGACAGTCTTCCAGCAAGAGGTTCACACTCTTCACATAGAGCTGAATGCCTCACGACAGGAGGTCAACAGTGTCCGGATAGAGGGGGACGTATCTCAGAAAGAGGTTCAGACACTATGCAGAGCACTGGATGCCTCACATCATGAGACCAACAGCTGCCGCACAGACCTGGAACTTTCCAGAAAGGAACTACACAGTTTCACTGAGGAGCTGGACATTGCTAAAGAAACTATTGCCAATCTTAATACAAATCTCCAAGTCTCCCAGAAGGAGCTTCAGACCCTCAATCTAGAGAAGAATGTCTCACGTCAGGAGACTGTCAGTCTCAAAGCAGATGTGCGTAAATGGAAGGAGGACTGCAAAGAGGCCCTGAATAATACAGAGACTGAAAAAGAAGACCATTTAAGATTACAAAGAAAAAACGTAAAACTCAAAGAAGAAAATTTTAATTTGACAAACGACGTCAAGGAAAAAAATGAAAAGCTGCACGAGCTTAAAGAAATAAATAGACTTTTGGAAGTTGAGAAGTTTGAAGCAGAGCACCAACTGCAGAACTAACTGCAAGGTCTGCGTACGCACCTCAAGAAGGCAGAGGAGAAGCAGCGAACTATGCAGGATGACAATCTGCAGGCTGTTAAAGAAATTCAAGTGCTGCAGGAACGTCTGATGACCCAGTATGTCCCCGCAAAGCAGCATGAGAAACTGAAGGCTACCCTGAGCATCACCAAAGCAACGCTAATAGCCAAGCTTAGAACCCAGGTGACGCGGCACAAAAGGGAGCACAAGAAGGTCCAGAAACTGAAACAAGTAACTGTGGCCCAAGCAAAGAAGTTCATAGTGCTTCAAAATGCAATAAAAATGTGGAAGCAAGCTCAAAAAAGCAAAGCATGCAGATAAATTCCCTGAGAAGAGACTTGAAAGACGCACTCAAAAAACAGGGATCTCTCGCGGATGAGATTACAGTCCTACAAGGACAAGTATTGACCCTGACTAAGCGTCAGTATCCCACAGCCTCAAAAACCCATGAAGACAAGGGTACAGTGAGAGCTGGGAATACCGCTCATCTGAAAGACAGGGTTGCAAAATTTGAACCACCTAAACAAGCACTAGCAAAACCTTCAGCCACTCAGAAGGCAACAAAAGAAGGTACACGTGCTGAATTAAAACCAGAAGAATCCTTAGCTGATGAAGCTGAAAAGATGGGACATTCTCTGGAAGTGGGTGTGGAATTGCAACTTAATCTCAAAGAGGCTGAACTAGCAACCCCATTGAGTGGGAAAAGGGCAGAGAGATAGCTTCAAGAGCGGAAAACTCAAAGGGCTGTTTTTAAACGCTCTGCAACTGCTGCCATACAGTATGCCTACAATAAGACGAGCACCCGACGCGAGGGAAATCTCATGACCGCACATACACTGGCGACACACTTTATTCGAGCTCGGCTAGTCCCACGAATACGGGTATACCCGGGTGTATTGAGGTTTGTGACTGTTTTCTGCCCGAGTGCATTGAGTTATTTTCCGGCAGGGATTGAAGCATTTTATTCCCGTTGGCTGCAATACTGCACAGTACATATATATATACTGCATTACAATTCATGAATTTATGCCATCTGGTAGACACGCGAAGCATTGCAGCCTATTAAATCCTAATCATTATCATTTAACAGATCAGCCGCCCATCAGCCAGGCATGAACCCAGGCTGGGAAGGCAAATGCAACAGGGCTTGTCAGAGGTGAGGAGCGGCGCATTCCAGGTATCTGCCAGGTACATACCGGGTATTTGCTCGAATAAAGTGTGTCGGTGCAGTAGAAAAAAGACTATACTTGGAAAAAGTCCTCCTCGAGCGACTGAGGGGTGCTGATCTCAAGCACCTTCAGGAGGAGACACGAATAAACTGGAGAAAGGGCTCCAATCCCAGCAGGACTGAGGGTTCTCTTCCTCCATCCACTCTCATTCAAGTCACAGAGATATCTAGAATGAGAGTGGAAGGATTGGCTTTGGCCGTGGCAAGCCCGAGCTTCCCACAAACAGGGGAGGTATATAACAGGGGAGTAATCCCTGTTCAAGTAATGTGCCTTTAATCTAGCAGTGTGGTGGTTAACTGCTGGTAGTCAATTTGTCTATTGTTCAGAGAAAATGAAGGTAGTGTCCGCTCTCATATCACCCTCTAGGAGGCGTATAAAGCAACACCAAGAGGGGCTCTCATTAGTCTAGTGGCCAAGAGAAAGAGAGAGAGAAACGCAAAAATTAAGACAGTTCAGGAGGAATTGAAAAATGTATGGGATCAACATAAGAGGTCTCCAGACCCAGTTATCCTCCAAAAGATTAGAGACACTTAGACAAAGCTGAATCTGTTGCTGACAACCCAAGCCGAGAGGTCGCTGACTTGGTCAAAGAGGAATTTTTTTGAAAAGGCAAACAAGCCAGATACCTTATTGGCCAAGATGCTTAATCCCAAAGACAAGTCCTATCATAACAAGGCCATACGAAACAAATCCGGCATAACCACCGCCAATCCTAAACACATAGTAGGAGAATTTAAGCACTTCTATGAAGATCTATATGATGGTGGAAAGGTGACCCACTCCACAGGTACAGAGAAAGCCCTGAGGGACTTCCTAGGGGGCTCGAACCTACCTAGTATAAGCGAGGATGATAGAGAGGTGATGGGCAGAGACTTTACAGCAGAGGAGGTCTCCGAGGTTATCACAAACTTGAAACCCTCTAAAGCCCCAGGCCCTGACGGATTCTCAAACTTATACTACAAAAAATTCATGAAACAATTGACCCATTATCTTCTCCGAATGTACAATCAAGTACTAGAGGGCACCCCCTTCCCCCAGCACATGCTCCAAGCGTCAATCTCAGTGATTCACAAACAGGGTAAGGACCCGCTGGACTGTAGAAGCTACAGGCCAATATCCCTGATAAATTCGGACATTAAAATTTACGCTAAAATGATGGCCAACCGTTTTAGTCTCATCCTGCCCAGACTAGTGCATCCATATCAAGTTGGGTTTATCGCGGGTCGACAAGTGGCAGATAATACCCGACTAATTATTGATCTGTTAGAAATAGCCAATACACGATCAATACCGGTTATGGCGCTTAGTCTGGATGCTGAAAAAGCGTTCGACAGGATAGACTGGCCATACTTAGAGGCCACGCTTGGAGCATTTGGGATGGGCACGAAATTGACAAAAGCCATCCTCTCATTATACTCTGCACCGTCAGCCAGGGTGACCCACCAGGGATTCGCTTCTGACCCCTTCATGATTAAAAGCGGAATGCGGCAGGGCTGACCCGTCGCCCCTACTTTTTGCATTATGCATGGAGCCCTTGGCCGCTCAGATTAGAGATAGTAACGCTATCTCGGGTATTGGCATTGGAAACCAGACGCATAAGGTGGCACTATATGCGGATTATGTATTCCTGACAATATCGAGGCCCCTCACCTCTCTGCCAAACTTGTTTGACCTCTAGGGGAGGTTTAACAGGATCTCCGGTTTCAAAATAAACCAGGCTAAATCTGAAGCCATGAATATAAATTTACCAAAACACATGGAGAAACTGACCACCCTCAATTTTAACTTCAATTGGCAACAGAAATAAATTAAATACCTGGGAGTCAATGTCACCAAGACTACTAAACAGTTGTACCAGGCAAATTACCCAAAGCTTATACAAACCTTGAGAGAGGATGTTAGGCGCTGGGCCAAATATACAATCTCATGGATAGGGAAGATTCACTGCATTAAAATTAACCTGCTGCCTCGCCTACTATACCTTTTCCAGACCCTCCCAGTGCCGCTAGGATTGAGGGATATCCTCTCGCTTCAATCCGAGATAGATAAATTTATCTGGGGAGGGAAAAGAGCGTGAGTGAGTAAGCAAATAATGCGCAAACAAACAGGGGTCGGGAGGGCTAGCGGTACCTTGCTTGTTATCCTATTACAAGGCGGCACAATTATGCCAAATTGTGCAATGGCACACCAACCCGGACTCAAAAAGATGGGTGGCTCTAGATAAAAAACTCTGTTCCCCAGTTTAGCTGGAACACTTAATTTGGCTCCCCAAAAAGATGCAATTAAGCACCAAACAGCCGCTTTCCTCAATGACCAACTCACTCAAGGGGTGGGACAACACCAGGCTCAAATGCAACCTGACCCATAAATCATCGGGAATTACCCCACTCTGGGGGAATCCATTATTTGCTCCAGGGCTGACCAGTATGGATTTCACAATCTGGAAAACCAATCACATTTACAGATTGGTAGACCTGGACGGCAGAAGAGGCATACAAACTTTTGAAATCCTAAAAAGTAGCAACAATATCCCAAATGCCGAATTCTTTAGATATCTCCAGGTCAGGGCATTCTATCAAGCCAAGCAACCTATAAGTCAACTACCGAATTTCGAAAAGGTCTGTTGCTCAGGAACGACCACTAAGGGACTCACATCGCAGTTATACAAAGACATAACGGATTCTGGCTCGACTGTGACAGAGAAACTTAGCTACATGACCAAATGGGAGGCGGACCTAGGGGAGACACTCGACCCGGAAGAGTGGACAAAAATTGTGCAAGCAGTGTCCAAGAGCTCCATGTGCACGACCCTAAGGGAGACGCATATAAAGTTATGATGAGATGGTACCATACTCCCTCAAAATTGGCTAAATTTCTGCCCAGTTACTCCCCATTGTGTCCTAGACAATGTGGACAACAAGCAGACCTGTTGCATATGCTGTGGTCTTGCCCCAAACTGACCGGGACATGGGACTTAATCAAAGATTGGCTAACAAGAATTATAGGCATACAAATCCCGTGGGACCCGTGGGTTTTCCTACTAAATAGACCGTTCCAGGGCTTCTCCAAAGCAACAAATAAATTGATAACGCACTTCGCGACGGCGGTGCGTGGAGAGATCGCAGCAAGATGGAAACAAAATGAGATTCCACGGATTGCTTCCATTCGGAACAGAATTTGGACAGTATGTCAGATGGAGAAACTGACGAGCCTGGTCAATGATACCGGTGAAAATTACCTAAAAGTCTGGTTACCTTGGCTGGCCCAGACAGACATACCAGGGATAGATGGGTCCACGATTTGGCAATGATAGGATGAAATGCGTTCTCCCTTGGTGCCTAGGCACAGCACCATACACATAGCACAAGTTCGAAGTGAGGGGATAGTATCAGATGGGGCCCCGTGGCGCGGGTAGTTGGAGCGGCCAGGGATACATCCGACCCCCCAAGAAGCAATGAACCGGAAGACACGGAACTCCTAGCGGAACAAAAGCGGAAGGTTTCCCCCCCTCCCCCTCCTACCCTCCCCCCCTCTATCCCTCAGGTTTGTCTAGGTTATATGTCGGTCTGTCCCCCCCAGTCTGTCCTTTCAGTCGGTTGAAAGTTTGGACACATGAACAATGGACACTACAAAATGTTGGCTTTATATGGAAATGTTTGAAATGTCTGTAGAACATGTGACTTATTAATAAAAAAAAAATTCAAGTTGAAAAAAAAAAAAAAATAACATTAAGGAAGAGGAGTCCCTGCCCCGAGGAGCTTACAGTCTAATTGGTAGGTAGGGAGAACGTACAGAGACAGTAGGAGGGAGTTCTGGTAAGTGCATCTGCAGGGGGCCAAACTTTATGTATCATATGTTCAGAATATCCACAGTGCTATTCATATGCTTCTTTAAGCAAGTGTGTCTTAAGGTGGGTCTTAAAGGTAGATAGAGAGGGTGCTAGTCGGGTACTGAGGGGAAGGCCATTCCAGAGGTGTGGGGTAGTCAGTGAAAAAGGTTTAAGGCGGGAGAGGGCTTAGATACAAAGGAGGTAGAAAGAAGACATACTTGAGAAGAATGCAAGAGTCTGGATGGTGCATAACGAGAAATTAGGGCTGAGATGTAAGGAGGGGCAGAAGAGTGTAAAGCTTTAAAAGTGAGGAGAAGAATGAAGTGTGAGATGCGGGATTTGATCGGAAGACAGGAGTGGGATTTCATGAGGGGAGATGCTGAGACAGATCTAGGAAAGAGTAGAGTAATTCTGGCAGCAGCGTTTAGGATAGATTGTAGGGGAGACATGTGAGAGGCAGGAAGGCCGGACAGCAGGAGGTTACAGTAATCAAGACGGGAGAGAATGAGGGCCTGAGTCCGAGTTTTAGCAGTCGAGCAACAGAGGAAAGGGCGTATATTTGTTATATTGCGGAGGAAACAGTACTCTGTAAAACAATGGTACCCGTCAAGGACTGATCGATATTCCCTTTCAATAAAAATAATCTTTTAATTGCTAATTTTCTCAAATATTTATTCGCATCAATAAAAAGCTCAAAATTGCTAGGTCCTATTGTGGGAGCAAAGTTGAGACCTTTACTTAAAAAAGAATTTTGTGCGGAGTTAAAATGACAGAACTTAGGTTAAAAATGCTACTTAATGGTTTATCTTCTTTAGCCTTTTGTCTCCCTCCTCCTCTCTTTCCTCTAGGTTGATTTATATGTTCTATTAGTTTTAATCCCACCAGGTGACTGGGTTCTATTATTATTTTAGTTGTCTGTTTTATCTACACGAGAGTACCTTTATTTTAGGACCATTTTAGTATATTCAGACAGGGTTGCACTATGTGTGTGTTTTCTGTTTTGCATATTCCATATCGGTGAACTGCGCTCCCTGACTCCGCTCCACAAGTACACTCCAAGGATCAACTAGGAAGATCCAGTGAAGGTTGAGCTGCATCGTGTTACCGTCTGTATTATCTCTTTGTTTTCATTATTGTAGTTTATTGCTGTTTATTCATTCAGCCAAGACACCTGTGGGAGCGCCTGGTAAATTTCTGCTTCTACCCCAGGTCCAGTACCCAGTTATACCCACCTCCCCAGACCCAGTACCTGTTATACCCCATACACTGGCCCAGTACCCCATGATACACCCCTTTCCTGGTTCAGTACCCCGTTATACCCAGTCCCAGTACCCCGTTATACCTCCTCTTCGTCGGCCTCCTCCTCACACTCCTCATCGTCTTTATCCTCCCACACTATTGATGGCATATAGTGCCCTGAAGAGCTGGAACTGGAGCTCACAGGGTACCACACTGACAGGCTGAACAGCTTGACCTCCGTATGCTCCACGACCTGCAGGAGACATAAAGTCTGTGTAACCAGGACAGTGATACGCTGTATCGCAAGAGCTCCTGTGACACTTATACCCCACTCCTCGGGCCCAGTACCCCGTTATACCCTCCTCCCAAGCCAAGTACCCCTTTATACCCCCATACCCAGGCCCAGTATGCTGGTATACCCACAAGCCCTGGACCAATACCCCTTTATACCCCCAGGCCAAGTTTCCCATTATACCCACCTCTCCAGACCCCAGTTATCCCCCTTCCCCAGGCCAAGTACCCCATGCTACCACCCTCCCCAGGCCCAGTACCCCATTATAAATGAGGCCCAGTAACCGATTATACCCCCCCTTCCCCAGGCCCAGTACCACATTATACCCACCTCACCGGCCCAGTACCCCTTTATACACCCATCCCCAGGCCCAGTACCCTGTTATACCCCCAAGCCCTGGACCAATACCCCGTTAAACCCCAAGGCCAAGTTCCCCATTATACCCACCTCCCCAGACCCAGTAGCCTGTTATCCCCCCTCCCCAGGCACAGTACCCAATGCTACCACCCTCCCCAGGTCCAGTGCCCCGTTATAAATGAGGCCCAGTACCCCATTATACCCCCCTTCCCCAGGCCCAGTACCCACGTTATACCCACCACCCCAGGCCCAGTACCCCTTTAAACCCCCTCAACAAACCCAGTACCCCGTTATACCCCCCTCCCCAGGCCCAGTACCCCATTATACTCCCTCGCCAGGCCAAGTACCCAGTTATACCGTAACGTACTATTCTATAAATAGTGTCCTGTACAACAGCTAAAAGTACTATATGTGCGGCTGATTCACAGCTCAGTGATTCCCATTTACCTGTAAAGTGCTACTTCCAACATCCTGTTGAGGGGTATTCTCCGCCCATGCCTGTGATACAGAGGATAGTAATGTGAGCACATGTATTCCTCACTCATAAGCATGTCCTGGTGCTGTATGGGAGGTTTGATGGTTAAACCAATTGTCCACAGCACTCAAACAGTAACAATCTTCGCAACGCAACGTTGCTTTGCAATGTTTGCAACTATTCGGAGTAATAGACCCCTTCAAGGCCCATTTACACATCACACTAATGGATTGTGGTACTTCCTTTAATTAATCCTATCTAAGGAACCTGAATGGTCCATTTGACTCTCCCTTGCAGTCACATATAGGGGCCTATGCTAGTAGCCTTCATAAAGGTTCTATTACGCCGGAGCAGAACCGTGTTCATTTGAGGTCCGGGACCCACTGCTTCCTGAGATACTGGCCCCGTTATGGGGTGCATGTATCTCCTACACTACCGACACACTTTATTGAAGTGTGGTCGGTACCGCAAGCCGGGAAATCTCCCGGCTTGCTAGTGGCCGCCCCTCGGCGTGCCGCGCGTCATAGACGCGCGGTCACGCGTCATCGGGAGCGTGCGCCCCCTGCACGCGTGTCCAGGGGCTCCCCGAGGGAGCCCTGGTGTCCCGCGATCGCGGGACAGCGGCAGGGGGTTCCGGGGGACCCGGCGGACCCGGCAGCGGTAGGGAGAGCGCCCCGATCGGAGGGCGCTCTTCCGCTGCTTCGGCGCGCGCCCGTCACACTCGGGCGCGCGCCAGGCTACTGCTGCGGCACAGAACGGGCAAATGCTCGAATAAACTGTGCCGCAGCAGTATGCATTTAAATGTCTTGTGTCACATGACCGTGGGATTTAAATGCATAGGAGATACCGGCACGGCATAACAGGGCCTGTATCTCAGGAAGCATGGGTTCCCGGACCTCAAGTCAACGTGGTTCTGCTCCGGAGATCTCCTGCTCACACGCACTAGTATTACATTTTTTATTAAAACAGCTTCATTTCCTTAGTGGGTAGCCACTAAGAAATGAAGGGATTCAACCTCAATAGCCTGTTTATTGGGGGCAGAGGGGGTGGGTGAAGGGGGTAGTAGCCCCAGGGACGGTAATTAGGCTTGCCTGGAAGGTTGCGGGAGGAGTTAACCTGCGGAACCGCTATGGTAATGAAGGGGTTAACCAGTGCCGCTAGCACACGGTAGGCCTAAACATCCATCCTTGGGGCAACTACCCCCTTCATCCAATCCCTATACCCACAATAAACAAAAACACACAACAACCCTACTACCCACTCCTCTACCTCCAACAACTCACCCCCCCCCCAACACATACCGCACAGTAATGGGCACAATTACTATTACCGAGATATGGATAATAGTGCATTTGCCCATTCTAAAACCAAAAATTAGCGTCATGATGTCACATAGCATCCGGTTGCCATGGCAACACAGTGTCATTTGACGCTGCGCAGTCATGTTCACTGCAATTGGAGGGGGAATTGCAGAAGAATAACGGAGAATGCCGGAGTTGCCTCCACCACACCACACCGTCACCCGGAGATTGACAACGGCAACCCGTAGCCCGGAGGTAAGTGCCCAAAACCCGGAGTCTCCGGGTCAAACCCGGAGAGGTGGCAACCCTGGCTATTATCCATATCTGGATAATAGTTATTTTGCCCATTACTGTACTGTATGTGTTGGGGGGGGGGCTGTGTGTTGGGGTTGCCATGGCAATCGGATGCTACGTGACTTCATGACGCTAATTTTTGGTTTTAGAATGGGCAAATGCACTATTATCAATTTTCGATAATAGTAACTTTGCCCATTACTGTACTGTATGTGTTGGGGGGCGGGGGGGTGTTGTTGGGGGTAGAGGAGGTGGGTAGTATGGTTGTTGTGTTTATTTTTCTTTATTGTGGGTAGAGGGTTTGGGTGAAGGGGGCAGTAGCCCCAAGGATGGATGTTTAGGTCTATCGGGTGGTATCAGGAGTGGTTAACCCCTTCATTACCTTAGCGATATTAACCGCTAAGGTAATGAAGCGGCTGACTCCACCTGCAAGCCCCCAAAAGCCTAAACACCCACCAAGGGCCAAATACCACCTTCACCCACCCCCGCTAAACACAATAAACCTGGAACTGGTAGTTAACCCCTTCATTGCCTTAGCGGTTAGCCGCTAAGGTAATGAAGTTGCCTGTAAATGCATTTTTCATGAATCTGATTAATGCCGGGAGCCTGCGGTGCTGATATTAATGTGATATTAATGACCCCGGCATCAATCCGATGAGGAAAATATCATTTTTTTTCTAAGTCCCTCTCTCGCCGCCGCCTCAGAAACTTCTTGGCTGCTTCACGCCAACTTTCTTTGGCGAGAAGATTTTGGGAGTAAACCGCCATTCTAGAGCCTCGGGCTAGTAGAAATGCACCAGTTTGAAAACTGGCGATAAGTGGCTTATAACCGCTCACTTGGCGATTTGGCCCACTTATCGACACTTACTGAATTGCTGTAGGCTTTTTTGGCCGATAACAGCTAAAAAGCCTTGATAAGTGGGTTATGAAGGCTAATAGGCCCCATAATCTCCTATAGTCAGTAACAGCACACCTCCTGGAGGTCACATGGGAACGGGCCTTGAAGGAGTCTCTTACTCCGAAGCGTTGCCCCCTATTATAATCACTGGTTGCTGTTTGTGTTTCCATAGTTGTATATTGTTTTCTCCCTGTGTTAGTCCTGTACTCCTCATTATGTTTCTGTACCATTTATTGGTGATTTGCTGTATAATACATCTTTTCTTTGCACCTTTCTCTTCATGTTCTGGCATTTAGGTGGCGGATGTGCACTGCAATTCTGTTGGTATATCTTATGGCTTTCAGATACCTTATAGCAGGGGTGCGCAAACTGGGGGGGCGCTACATTTTCCAGGGGGGCGCGTGCGGTTGCAGAGGCCCTGCGCTCTCCGCCAAAGCATTTAAATGAAATACCGAGGATCGCGTGAGGCCAAGGTAACTCACTTACCGGGATTCAGATGCATGGTGTGACAAGTCGCCATGGCAACGTAACGCCACATAACCCGTCGCCATGGCAACGTGGCGTAAAATACCGCTGCGGGGTCACAACGGAATGTCACATGACCTGGCGGCGTCATTTGACACTGGAAAACGAGATAAGGAGGTGCGAGCACCGGGGGCAGCAAGCAGGGGGGCGCAGCTCCAATAGTTTTTGCACCCCTGCCTTATAGTATACTGTGATTTATTTTAGTGTTCCTTTACCCAGTCTCATCAGTATGCTCCTGTATGCTCTGGGTAATTACACTTGCAGCAGTTAGGCTCATTGTAGCTAGTTCTTCTGTGTATAACTTACACTTATAACTATGCTGTGAGTGGTGTACTATAGATGGTGTACTGATGGCTATTTGTGTGCATTTTAGGCACTTGATTATACATTAAGGTTGATAGCACAGATTGTATACTGGGTGTGTTGTACTTTCCACCTGTTATCATTGTACAGCTTTATTATAGTTGTGTTGTTTATTAAACTCTTTTCATTTAGAATACTAGTATTTTTTTATTTCGGGGGTCTTAGTTACCCCAGTGAGATTGTTACAGCATGAGTGCTGTGGACAATTGGTTTAATTCTATATATTGCTGGAGGAATTAGGGATTCCTCATGTACACTGGTACCGATTCTCATCTTTAAGATTCTTTGTTACTTGCTGTAACAGGGGACTTATCCCTGTTCACAAAGGTGCCTCTAATCCAGCAGTGTGGTGGTTAACTGCTGGTAGCAAATCAACTAGCACCACCTGCCTGATTACAGGTAGTAGAAAAAGCCTGCCTTTGAGACAGGAAGTAACTCCTCCCTAGCTCTGACTGAGAGCTGACCGTTGGAGAGACAGAGCAGAGGTTCTTGAGTCCTAGGAGAGACTGACCAAAAGAAACCCAGATCTCTGGAGATGAGCGGTCTTGAGCTCTGCACAGCAGAGCTGAATTCAAGACACAGGGAAAACTACTGCACCTGAAGCTGAACCAGGAAGTGAGATTTTCCCTCCAAGAAACAGATAAGACTTTTATTCTTAAGAGACTGCTTATATCTGCTTATTTTCATGCTATATGTTTTTGGGCTTCGAGAACTGCTTGACTAAGGGAGATGTGAACTAATGGCATAGGATTTCACTAGAAATACTCCCAAGTGAATGGAAGCTTTGTTCCCCCCCCTGTGTTTGGATAATTTCCTGATGAAAAGGAACAGGCACAATAAAGCCTATTATAATTTCACATTATAAAGCCTCCTAATTGTGTACCTCTGTGAATGTCCGTCCACATATGGTGTCCGAGGTGGGACAAGAGGTGTCTTTGTAGTTAAAAAGGACCGGAGAGTTTTATGTGAAATTTTTTGTTATGCTTTTTTGCCTACAAACAAGTCTGAGAAACTTAGAAAAAAAAAAAAAACCTCATGCAGCAGAAATCAGAATTAAAGGGACACACCACTGTACTGAAACTTACACTGCATTGAAACTTACAAAAACACAGATGGACTCTTTACCCCAATCCCAAGAGGAGAGAGACTGCTGAAGCAGCTAAAACCTTATTTGCCTATGACAAAGCGTAATATGGTCATTGAAATAGGGGTCTTTGCCTTTCATCCATAGTCAGGGTTCAAGAAGTGAGTCAGCCCTTGGTAAGGGATAGGTGTTTGTTGTTTTCAAAAGTTTCGCTGAAGCAGTGAATACAGATGGTGACCCACGAGTGGTACTGATTTTGAAAAAAAAGGTTGCCACACCGCATAGGGCTACCAGCTGGGAATGGAGTATATGCAGAAAAGTGTGAAAATTGATACAAGACTGTGCTGAAGCAAGGGATTTTTTAGCAAACAAATGCTGAGTGTAAAATTGCCCTATAAAGAAAAAGGTTTTTCAAAGCCAATTGCTGAGTGTTGAGTCCACTGCAAAGAATGTTTTTTTTTCTGCAAGTAAAAAAGTCTGCCTATATATATCTTGGGAGAAAAACAGACACCCAAAGTGTGAAGTGTGAATGCCATAATACCCAAAGATGAGACAGAAAATTACTGAACTCAGGCAGAAAACCAAATTCTGTTGCTGAAGCGGAGGGATTGCACCTAGCAAATAAATGGTGTATAGCAAATAGACTTTTTTTTACCTAGCAACTGCACAATCTTGTATACCTGATAAAAGAAAATGCATGCACAGCACTGCTGATATTGAAAAAAAAAAAAAAAATTACCCAAGAAAGAAAAATCTACAGAGATGCCTGTGAGAGCCACGACCTCTACAAGCAAAATATGCCCACCTGTAGGACTATCACAATTGGGGGTTCTAGCAAATACAGTGGCAACAGCTGCAATAGCGCGTCCTGAGGTCAGGAAGAAAATTACACCTGATAGCCTAAAAATGGAGGACAAGATGCAGCGTTCCTGTAATGAACCCTACCCCACGGAAGAGTGGCCCTTCCAGTCCAATAAAGAGGAAGACATCTCTTACGGGGAACCCGAACCGAGTCACACCCACAAAACACCCCAAGAATGGTGGGGGTGCCTGAACTCGGCACGAACAGAAAAGACCGCTCCCTTTGATGACGAATATGATCAGCAGGAGACAGAGCGGGAGCAGTGGATCACCGAATATTTCCGTCAGCTATTACAGTTGCAAGAAAAGCCGGGTGGATCCAGTGACGCTGCTAAAACTTCAAATGAAGATGGAGACCCCAGTATCCCTGAAGGGACGGTGTCATCCAAATCAAAAAGGAAGAAAAAGAAAAGCGGTTCTTCACTTACCGTGGAAGTAACAGACACATCCGCAGATCCTGTGGAGAAAAAGGGGGACCGAGATGCCCTGCAGGCTAGAGAAAATGGAGAATTCGTCCCGCGTATAACCGAATATCCAGAGGGCCCAAGGCAGAAGTCGTGTACCCCAAAGAAGTGTCTGTCCGGTGCCAACAGTGAGGAAGCCTCAACCAGTCATCCCAGGGAAGCGGAGCCGGAACCAGTGAGTGACGATCCCTTGACCAGCCCTGAAGACGCCCTGAAAATTGCCAGGTGTGACTGTGATTTAGTCCGTGAACAATTGAATCAAAAGAAAGATGGTAACGCGGAGCTACTGAAAAATAACATGAAGCTACAGGAATATGTGCTCGCAATGTACTCTACAGCCAGGACAGAATTGGACGATCTCAAGACTGAGCTAGATACTGCAAATGCTGCTATTTCCGCCATGGATGAAAAGCAGATCCAATCTGATAAAATGGTGGCTACGCTAAAGCGGAAGTATGAGCAGGCACTGAAGCAGATGACAGTCTTCCAGCAAGAGGTTCACGCTCTTCGCATAGAGCTGAATGCCTCACAACAGGAGGTGAACAGTGTCCAGATAGAGGTGGACGTAGCTCAGAAAGAGGTTCAGACACTACACAGAGCACTGGATGCCTCACATCATGAGACCAACAGCTGCCGCACAGACCTGGAACTTTCCAGAAAGGAACTACACAGTCTCACTGAGGAGCTGGACATTTCAAGGTAAACTATCCTACATCTTAACTTAGATCTCAAAGTCTCTCAGAAGGAGCTTCAGAACTTAAACCTGGAGATGGAAGTCTCACGCCAGGAGACAGCCCGCCTCCAAGCAGATGTGCAAAAATGGAAGGTGGACTGTAAGGAAGCCCTAAATAGTAGAGAGACTGAAAAAAGAGAAAATTTAAGATTAAAAAAAGAAAATTCTGAGTTGACAGAATACGTCAAGGGAAAGAATGAAGAGCTGCAGGCTCTTAAAGAAATAAATAAACTTTTGAAAGAGGAAATGTTCGAAGCAGAGCACCGACTGCAGAACCAACTGCAAGGTC
This sequence comes from Ascaphus truei, assembly GCF_040206685.1. Lineage (NCBI taxonomy): Eukaryota > Metazoa > Chordata > Amphibia > Anura > Ascaphidae > Ascaphus > Ascaphus truei. The sequence continues at coordinate 35,063 of NW_027457171.1, read as the reverse complement.
TGCGTACACACCTCCAGTATGCTGAGGAGAAGCAGCAAACGCTGCAGGAAGAAAAGCTGCAGGCTGCTAAAGAGGTACAAGCGCTGCAGGAACGTCTGAATACCCAGTACGTCCCCACAGAGCAGTATGAGGAGCTAAAGGCCACGCTGCATGTCTTCAGAGCATCATTGGAGGCGGAGCTTCGATACCAGGTGACTCTGTATGAGAGGGAGCGTGAGAAGGCTCAGAAACTGGAGCAAGAGCTGGAGAGACAGAGAGACTGTTCCATTCCCTTGAGTCAGTACACCAAGGAGGAAGCAGACGCACCGGCAACCTTGACAAATTACGGTGCTCCAGAATATGAAGGAGACTCTAATACAGCCACCTAAGAAAGCACTAGCCAAACCTACAGCTGCCCAACAGGCAACAAACAGAGGTAGGAGTGCGGAATCAAAGCCAGAAGAATCCTTAGCTGAGGAAGCTGAAAAAATAGGACGTTCTCTGGAAAAGGAGGTGGAGGTGCAACTCAGTCCCAAAGAAGGTGAACTGGCGACTCCGTGGTGTGGAGAAGAGCAGAAAACTCTAAGGGCTAGTCCTAACTGCTCTACAACTGTTGCCATACACTTTGTCTATAAAAAGAGGAGTGCCCGACGCAACAGAAATCTCATGACCACGCACGCGATAAAAAGACTTTACGTGGAAAAAGTCCTCCTCGAGCGACTGAGGAGTGCTGATCCTTCGGGAGGAGACAAAAATAAACTGGAGAAAGGGCTCCAATCCCAGCGGACAGAGTGTTCTCTTCCTCCATCCACTCTCATTCAAGTCACAGAAAGATCTCGAATGAGAGTGGAAGGATGGGCTTTGGCCGTGGTAAGCCCGAGCTTCCCACAAACAGGGGAGGTATGTAACAGGAGACTTATCCCTGTTCACAAAGGTGCCTCTAATCCAGCAGTGTGGTGGTTAACTGCTGGTAGCGAATTAACTAGCACCACCTGCCTGATTACAGGTAGTAGAAAAAGCCTGCCTTTGAGACAGGAAGTAACTCCTCCCTAGCTCTGACTGAGAGCTGACCGTTGGAGAGACAGAGCAGAGGTTCTTGAGTCCCAGGAGAGACTGACCAAAAGAAACCCAGATCTCTGGAGATGAGCGGTCTTGAGCTCTGCACAGCAGAGCTGAATTCAAGACACAGGGAAAACTACTGCACCTGAAGCTGAACCAGGAAGTGAGATTTTCCCTCCAAGAAACAGATAAGACTTTTATTCTTAAGAGACTGCTTATATCTGCTTATTTTCATGCTATATGTTTTTGGGCTTCGAGAACTGCTTGACTAAGGGAGATGTGAACTAATGGCATAGGATTTCACTAGAAATACTCCCAAGTGAATGGAAGCTTTGTTCCCCCCCCCTGTGTTTGGATAATTTCCTGATGAAAAGGAACAGGCACAATAAAGCCTATTATAATTTCACATTATAAAGCCTCCTAATTGTGTACCTCTGTGAATGTCCGTCCACATATGGTGTCCGAGGTGGGACAAGAGGTGTCTTTGTAGTTAAAAAGGACCGGAGAGTTTTATGTGAAATTTTTTGTTATGCTTTTTTGCCTACAAACAAGTCTGAGAAACTTAGAAAAAAAAAAAACCTCATGCAGCAGAAATCAGAATTAAAGGGACACACCACTGTACTGAAACTTACACTGCATTGAAACTTACAAAAACACAGATGGACTCTTTACCCCAATCCCAAGAGGAGAGAGACTGCTGAAGCAGCTAAAACCTTATTTGCCTATGACAAAGCGTAATATGGTCATTGAAATAGGGGTCTTTGCCTTTCATCCATAGTCAGGGTTCAAGAAGTGAGTCAGCCCTTGGTAAGGGATAGGTGTTTGTTGTTTTCAAAAGTTTCGCTGAAGCAGTGAATACAGATGGTGACCCACGAGTGGTACTGATTTTGAAAAAAAAGGTTGCCACACCGCATAGGGCTACCAGCTGGGAATGGAGTATATGCAGAAAAGTGTGAAAATTGATACAAGACTGTGCTGAAGCAAGGGATTTTTTAGCAAACAAATGCTGAGTGTAAAATTGCCCTATAAAGAAAAAGGTTTTTCAAAGCCAATTGCTGAGTGTTGAGTCCACTGCAAAGAATGTTTTTTTTTTCTGCAAGTAAAAAAGTATGCCTATTATCTTGGGAGCAAAACAGACACCCAAAGTGTGAAGTGTGAATGCCATAATACCCAAAGATGAGACAGAAAATTACTGAACTCAGGCAGAAAACCAAATTCTGTTGCTGAAGCGGAGGGATTGCACCTAGCAAATAAATGGTGTATAGCAAATAGACTTTTTTTTACCTAGCAACTGCACAATCTTGTATACCTGATAAAAGAAAATGCATGCACAGCACTGCTGATATTGAAAAAAAAAAAAAAAAATTACCCAAGAAAGAAAAATCTACAGAGATGCCTGTGAGAGCCACGACCTCTACAAGCAAAATATGCCCACCTGTAGGACTATCACAATTGGGGGTTCTAGCAAATACAGTGGCAACAGCTGCAATAGCGCCTCCTGAGGTCAGGAAGAAAATTACACCTGATAGCCTAAAAATGGAGGACAAGATGCAGCGTTCCTGTAATGAACCCTACCCCACGGAAGAGTGGCCCTTCCAGTCCAATAAAGAGGAAGACATCTCTTACGGGGAACCCGAACCGAGTCACACCCACAAAACACCCCAAGAATGGTGGGGGTGCCTGAACTCGGCACGAACAGAAAAGACCGCTCCCTTTGATGACGAATATGATCAGCAGGAGACAGAGCGGGAGCAGTGGATCACCGAATATTTCCGTCAGCTATTACAGTTGCAAGAAAAGCCGGGTGGATCCAGTGACGCTGCTAAAACTTCAAATGAAGATGGAGACCCCAGTATCCCTGAAGGGACGGTGTCATCCAAATCAAAAAGGAAGAAAAAGAAAAGCGGTTCTTCACTTACCGTGGAAGTAACAGACACGTCCGCAGATCCTGTGGAGAAAAAGGGGGACCGAGATGCCCTGCAGGCTAGAGAAAATGGAGAATTCGTCCCGCGTATAACCGAATATCCAGAGGGCCCAAGGCAGAAGTCGTGTACCCCAAAGAAGTGTCTGTCCGGTGCCAACAGTGAGGAAGCCTCAACCAGTCATCCCAGGGAAGCGGAGCCGGAACCAGTGAGTGACGATCCCTTGACCAGCCCTGAAGACGCCCTGAAAATTGCCAGGTGTGACTGTGATTTAGTCCGTGAACAATTGAATCAAAAGAAAGATGGTAACGCGGAGCTACTGAAAAATAACATGAAGCTACAGGAATATGTGCTCGCAATGTACTCTACAGCCAGGACAGAATTGGACGATCTCAAGACTGAGCTAGATACTGCAAATGCTGCTATTTCCGCCATGGATGAAAAGCAGATCCAATCTGATAAAATGGTGGCTACGCTAAAGCGGAAGTATGAGCAGGCACTGAAGCAGATGACAGTCTTCCAGCAAGAGGTTCACGCTCTTCGCATAGAGCTGAATGCCTCACAACAGGAGGTGAACAGTGTCCAGATAGAGGTGGACGTAGCTCAGAAAGAGGTTCAGACACTACACAGAGCACTGGATGCCTCACATCATGAGACCAACAGCTGCCGCACAGACCTGGAACTTTCCAGAAAGGAACTACACAGTCTCACTGAGGAGCTGGACATTTCAAGGTAAACTATCCTACATCTTAACTTAGATCTCAAAGTCTCTCAGAAGGAGCTTCAGAACTTAAACCTGGAGATGGAAGTCTCACGCCAGGAGACAGCCCGCCTCCAAGCAGATGTGCAAAAATGGAAGGTGGACTGTAAGGAAGCCCTAAATAGTAGAGACTGAAAAAAGAGAAAATTTAAGATTAAAAAAAGAAAATTCTGAGTTGACAGAATACGTCAAGGGAAAGAATGAAGAGCTGCAGGCTCTTAAAGAAATAAATAAACTTTTGAAAGAGGAAATGTTCGAAGCAGAGCACCGACTGCAGAACCAACTGCAAGGTCTGCGTACACACCTCCAGTATGCTGAGGAGAAGCAGCAAACGCTGCAGGAAGAAAAGCTGCAGGCTGCTAAAGAGGTACAAGCGCTGCAGGAATGTCTGAATACCCAGTACGTCCCCACAGAGCAGTATGAGGAGCTAAAGGCCACGCTGCATGTCTTCAGAGCATCATTGGAGGCGGAGCTTCGATACCAGGTGACTCTGTATGAGAGGGAGCGTGAGAAGGCTCAGAAACTGGAGCAAGAGCTGGAGAGACAGAGAGACTGTTCCATTCCCTTGAGTCAGTACACCAAGGAGGAAACAGACGCACCGGCAACCTTGACAAATTACGGAGCTCCAGAATATGAAGGAGACTCTAATACAGCCACCTAAGAAAGCACTAGCCAAACCTACAGCTGCCCAACAGGCAACAAACAGAGGTAGGAGTGCGGAATCAAAGCCAGAAGAATCCTTAGCTGAGGAAGCTGAAAAAATAGGACGTTCTCTGGAAAAGGAGGTGGAGGTGCAACTCAGTCCCAAAGAAGGTGAACTGGCGACTCCGTGGTGTGGAGAAGAGCAGAAAACTCTAAGGGCTAGTCCTAACTGCTCTACAACTGTTGCCATACACTTTGTCTATAAAAAGAGGAGTGCCCGACGCAACAGAAATCTCATGACCACGCACGCGATAAAAAGACTTTACGTGGAAAAAGTCCTCCTCGAGCGACTGAGGAGTGCTGATCCTTCGGGAGGAGACAAAAATAAACTGGAGAAAGGGCTCCAATCCCAGCGGACAGAGTGTTCTCTTCCTCCATCCACTCTCATTCAAGTCACAGAAAGATCTCGAATGAGAGTGGAAGGATGGGCTTTGGCCGTGGTAAGCCCGAGCTTCCCACAAACAGGGGAGGTATGTAACAGGAGACTTATCCCTGTTCACAAAGGTGCCTCTAATCCAGCAGTGTTGTGGTTAACTGCTGGTAGCGAATTAACTAGCACCACCTGCCTGATTACAGGTAGTAGAAAAAGCCTGCCTTTGAGACAGGAAGTAACTCCTCCCTAGCTCTGACTGAGAGCTGACCGTTGGAGAGACAGAGCAGAGGTTCTTGAGTCCCAGGAGAGACTAACCAAAAGAAACCCAGATCTCTGCAGCTGAGCGGTCTTGAGCTCTGAACAGCAGAGCTGAATTCAAGACACAGGGAAAACTACTGCACCTGAAGCTGAACCAGGAAGTGAGATTTTCCCTCCAAGAAACAGATAAGACTTTTATTCTTAAAATACTGCTTATATCTGCTTATTTTCATGCTATATGTTTTTGGGCTGCGAGAACTGCTTGACTAAGGGAGATGTGAACTAATTGCATAGGATTTCACTAGAAATACTCCCAAGAGAATGGAAGCTTTGTTCCCCCCCCCCCCCCCCCCTGTGTTTGGATAATTTCCTGATGAAAAGGAACAGGCACAATAAAGCCTATTATAATTTCACATTATAAAGCCTTCTAATTGTGTACCTCTGTGAACGTCCGTCCACACTTGCCAAGAGGGTAGGGCTGTTTTTGTTTGTATATATATATATATATATATATATATATGTTAGGTTTGAGGGTGTTAATCTCAAAATTCGTGGGCCTACACAGATAAAGCATTATGATGGAAACATACTCACTACAAACTGTAGCGTCACATGTGCTACACAGAAGGGGTACGTGTGTAGTGAGAATGAGGGAGCATGTGTCTGTATATAACCATAAGTGTGTGTATCTGAGGGAGTGTGTGCTACTGTCTAATAGTTACTGTTTTTGTAAAGCATAACGAGAAGTGTGATTGTGTATTTATATATATTTCTTGTGGTGTGTTTGGGCTTCTACAAGAGTTTCAATCTGTGGCATTTTAGTGTGATTGTGTGTGAATATAACTGATTGTGCGTTTGTATTTTTGGAGCAGGAACCTGTTAATTCTCCGTTCCTGCAGTTATTTTAGGAGCAGGTGTCTGTGTGTATCCTGAAACTAGGGTCACGTATTGAGGTACGAATAGCTTCAGTTAGCTTTAACTCATGTCTTCCCTCTACCAAAGCATGACAAGTCCTTAATGTCTTTCTTAACTTTATTGCAGACGTAGAAAACAACAGGAACTTGTAGGTGTAGTGTAGGCAGAGAGTGCTTCTCTATGTGGAATGCTTCTATGAGGTTAGACTACGGTAAGACAGAAAGGCCTTACCAGGGGTGGATGCAGACAGATCTGTACTCACTGTGATCTTAGGTGGAAAAGGAAGTGAGGGGGAATGTGGGTAGCAGGAATAGTCTTGGGACAGACTATCTGGAGACAAACAAGAGGGGAGAATCTCAGAGGTTGCTGTAGCAACTCACTGGCTGCCTGCTCACAGGCAGAAAGGGCAACATACAGTATTGATACATCACACAGGCACGGTGTGTGTATGTGGAACAAATGCCTGCAGCTGAACTTAAGGAGCTGACAAGCAGAAGGGGGGTCGGGCAGAAATGTGATCCTTGTTCCATGATAGTGTGTGTGTAAGTGGGAGAGAGTGTGCGTGTGTAAGTGGGAGAGAGTGTGTGTGTGTGTGTGTATGTGTAAGTAGGCGAGTGTGGGTGCACGCGCAAGGAGGAGAGTGTGAGGGGTAGAAGGAGCATGAGGGGGAGATGGAGCATAAGGGAGAGTGTGTGAGGGTGAAAAGGAGCATAAGGGGGAGAGTGTGAGGGAGAGCGTGTGAGGGGGAGAAGGAGCGTAAGGGGGAGAGGGAGGGGGAGAAGGAGCGTAAGGTGGAGAGTGAGGGGGAGAAGGAGCATAAGGGGGAGATGGAGCGAAAGGGGGAGAGTCTGAGGGGGAGAAGGAGCGTGGGGGGGGAGAGTGTGAGGGTAGAAGGAGCGTAAGTGGGAGAGAGTGAGGGGCAGAGCGTGAGGGGGAGAAGGAGCAAAAGGGGGAGAGTGTGAGGGGGATAAGGAGCGTAATGGGGAGAGTGTGTGGGGGAGAGGGAGCGTAAGGAGGGAGAGGGGTAGAGTGTGAGGGGGAGAAGGAGCGTGAGGGGGAGAAGGAGCGTAAGGGGGAGAAGGAGCGTAAGGGGGTGAAGGAGCGTAAGGGGGAGAGTGTGAGGGGGATAAGGAGAGTAAGGGGAAGACTGTGTGGGGGAGAGGGAGCGTAAGGATGGAGATGGGGAGAGTGTGAGCGGGAGAAGGAGCGTGAGGGGGAGAAGGAGAGTAAGGGGGAGAGTGTGTGGGGGAGAGGGAGTGTAAGGAGGGAGATTGTGAGGGGAAGAGGGAGCGTAAGGAGTAAAGTGAGGGGGGAGAGAGACTCGGCGACAGACAGGGGGCGAGGGTTGGGGTCCCCCATTATTTCAAATTCAAAGTGTGTGTGTGTGTGTATAAAGAATATCACTTGTGAGCACATTCACATGTCTTAGACAGGTCTGCAACCCCTGCCTTTCAACCATTATCACCAAGCATACAGTGCTTCCACCGCAGCAAGGAATTCTGGGAAATGACATGCAAATGAGCATATATATATAGAAAAGAGAAAACAGTTGGCACACTATTAGCCACGCAAAAACAGATGCTTATCCCATATGAATAGAACAAAAAGTATATTTACCAGATTGGGGTCCAAAAAGAGACAGCCCACTGTCAGCCCAGTGACAAAAAACTGTATTGAATCACAGGGCACTGCAACCAGCGTTTCGGTCACCCAGAGGGGCAACCCTGATGAAGGTCCTTCTGGGTGACCGAAACGTTGGTTGCAGTGCCCTGTGATTCAATACAGTTTTTTGTCTGAAGACTACATACAGTGTGCTGTCTCTTTTTTTGCTGGACCCCAATCTGGTAAATATACATACATAGATACATACATACATACATACATACATACTGTACATACATACATACATATATTACCATGCAGCAGGGCAGTGGAACAGCAAAGAGAGGCAGCACTCAGAGGTAAGTGTACAAAGAATTGTATTGTATTACAGATACAAAAATCCAATGTTTCGATCCCACAGAGAATTTTCTTCCTGGGGTGCGCCTCTCCCTGCTGTTCCGCTGCCCTGCTGGATGGTAACGTACTCTTTACATTATTTATGGGACTAGCACCAGGCTTATTTGGATTACAATGTTGGAGTGCTTGCTGTTTTCTTTACCCATATATATATATATATATACAGGTAAACCCCGTTATAGCGCGGTCCTCGGGGTCCACCCCGAGACCACCGCGTTAGTAACGGGGTCGTGCTAATTTTTAAAAAAAATGGCCGCCGCGCGCCTGATCGGGAGGGAGTGAGGAGGGAAGGAAGGAAGAGGCCTGCACAACATGCAGCCCGTCTGGCCTCTTTGTGGGGCCCGCGATGACTCAGGCCGGGCACCAGTTAATTAAATAATTTAAAAAAAAAAGTTTAAAAAAATGGCGACGATTCATCCCTCCCCCCTCCCTTCCAGCCCCCTCCCTCTCCCTCCCCCCTCCCTCCCAGCCCCCGGCAGCCGTGTGTTTTTTGTTTCTTCCGGAGAGGTCAGAGCATGAGGGGGCGGGGCTTACGGGCTGGTGGGGGTGTGTGTGTGAAAAACAGGCTGGTGGGGGGTGGGCTGCTGACATGTGAGGGGGGGTGGGCTGCTGACATGTGAGGGGGGGTGGGCTGCAGACATGTGAGGGGGGGTGGGCTGCTGACATGTGAGGGGGGGTGGGCTGCTGACATGTGAGGGGGGGGATGGCTGATGACATGTGAGGGGGGGTGGGCTGCTGACATGTGAGGGGGGGGTGGGCTGCTGACATGTGAGGGGGGGGGGTGGGCTGCTGACATGTGAGGGGAGGGGTGGGCTGCTGACATGTGAGTGTATTGTGAGAGGTGTGTGCTGTGAGAGTGTGCTGTGAGCAGTGTGCAGTGAGTGTGTGCGCAGTGAGTGCTGGGAGTGTCTGGTGTGTGCAGTGTGCAGTGGGAGTGTGTGCAGTGGGAGTGTGTGCAGTGGGAGTGTGTGCAGTGGGAGTGTGTGCAGTGGGAGTGTGTGCAGTGGGAGTGTGTGCAGTGGGAGTGTGTGCAGTGCGACTGTGTGCGTGCAGTGGGACTGTGTGCGTGCAGTGGGACTGTGTGCGTGCAGTGGGACTGTGTGCATGCAGTGGGACTGTGTGCATGCAGTGGGACTGTGTGCGTGCAGTGTAGAATGTGTGCGTGCAGTGTAGAGTGTGTGCGTGCAGTGTAGAGTGTGTGCGTGCAGTGTAGAGTGTGTGCAGTGTGCTGTGAGCAGTGTGCAGTGAGAGTGTGTGCAGTGAGAGTGTGTGCAGTGAGAGTGTGTGCAGTGAGAGTGTGTGTGCAGTGAGAGTGTGTGTGCAGTGAGAGTGTGTGCAGTGAGAGTGTGTGTGCAGTGAGAGTGTGTGTGCAGTGAGAGTGTGTGCAGTGAGAGTGTGTGCAGTGTGCTGTGAGCAGTGTGCAGTGAGAGTGTGTGCAGTGAGAGTGTGTGTGCAGTGAGAGTGTGTGTGCAGTGAGAGTGTGTGTGCAGTGAGAGTGTGTGTGCAGTGAGAGTGTGTGTGCAGTGAGAGTGTGTGCAGTGAGAGTGTGTGTGCAGTGAGAGTGTGTGTGCAGTGGGAGTGTGTGCAGTGCGACTGTGTGCGTGCAGTGGGACTGTGTGCGTGCAGTGGGACTGTGTGCGTGCAGTGGGACTGTGTGCGTGCAGTGGGACTGTGTGCATGCAGTGGGACTGTGTGCATGCAGTGGGACTGTGTGCGTGCAGTGTAGAATGTGTGCGTGCAGTGTAGAGTGTGTGCGTGCAGTGTAGAGTGTGTGCGTGCAGTGTAGAGTGTGTGCGTGCAGTGTAGAGTGTGTGCAGTGTGCTGTGAGCAGTGTGCAGTGAGAGTGTGTGCAGTGAGAGTGTGTGCAGTGAGAGTGTGTGCAGTGAGAGTGTGTGTGCAGTGAGAGTGTGTGTGCAGTGAGAGTGTGTGCAGTGAGAGTGTGTGTGCAGTGAGAGTGTGTGTGCAGTGAGAGTGTGTGCAGTGAGAGTGTGTGCAGTGAGAGTGTGTGCAGTGAGAGTGTGTGCAGTGAGAGTGTGTGTGCAGTGAGAGTGTGTGCAGTGATTAGTGTGCAGTGTGTGCAGTGATTAGTGTGCAGTGTGTGCAGTGATTAGTGTGCAGTGTGTGCAGTGATTAGTGTGCAGTGTGTGCAGTGAACAGTGTGTGCAGTGAGCAGTGTGTGCAGTGATTAGTGTGCAGTGTGTGCAGTGATTAGTGTGCAGTGTGTGCAGTGATTAGTGTGCAGTGTGTGCAGTGATTAGTGTGCAGTGATTAGTGTGCAGTGTGTGCAGTGATTAGTGTGCAGTGTGTGCAGTGATTAGTGTGCAGTGTGTGCAGTGATTAGTGTGCAGTGTGTGCAGTGAACAGTGTGTGCAGTGAGCAGAGTGTGCAGTGTGTGCAGTGTGCAAAAAAAAACGGGAGCCACGTGAAAATCGCGTTATAACCGATTCGCGTTATAACGGGGTTTACCTGTATATATATATATATATATACAGTAGAGTGGTCAACAAATCACCCAAAAAAATCTACTCGCCGAATAAAAAAATCTACTCACCACCTAGTACCAAACGTGTGTTGCTTGGGCCAACAGGAGCTCGCCACGATGTTAAATCCACTCGCCCGGTGCGTGCAAATGTATAAGTTTGTCGAACAATATATATATATATATATATATATATATATATATATATATATATATATATATATATATATATATATATACATTTGCTATATGCTTTGCTGTGGAGGGTTTTTGTCACTTTTTTTTACCCACCATAACTTAACTAAGTATATATATATATATATATATATTTATTTTTTTTGTGGGAGAAAAGGAGGACCCCGCATCCACAAGATAAATAAATGCAACTAAATACCGACACTAAAATTTCATCAATATACAGTGATAAGTCGGTGGTGCTATAAGGGCAAGTAAATACGGTGAGAGAAGGAAAGGGCCCCAAACAAAAGCACTCTAGTATGCCTGTAAAGTACAAATTCACATAATCTTTATTAGAAGGTTGTCACAGAACAAAAGTTAAAAAAGCACAGAAAGTTTAAATTGGGCATGGATCCCCTGTACGTAGCAAAACTTGACAAATCCTCCAGCAGTTAAATCCCAATGGGAACAAAACCAATATCAAAATTGACAACAATTGCACTCTAAAGTACCTGACAAGGTTAACAGAATAAAGCAGACAACAGGCCAAACTGGGGTGGCTATGGCTAAGTGGTCAAATCACATTGTAACAACACACTCTTATCCCCATAAGTCTCTAGGGTATGTCTAAAGCAGTGGTGGGAAACCTTTTTTCTGCCAAGGGCCATTTTGATATTTATAAAATCATTCGAGGGCCATACAAAATTATCAACTTAAAAATTAGCCTGCTATATTTGGTCAAACATTTAATGAACTCACCACTAATGAAATGGCTGGAACTGCTTCTCTTTGGGTGACTGACTGACTCTTGGGTGGTGGGTGACTATGACTGACTGCAAGTTGGTGTCTGTGCGCGCGCACACACGCACACACACACACGCACACACACACACAGACACACAGAAATCGGGCAGGGGGGAGGGAAATCGGACTCTCAGACCCACTCTCTCTCTCAGACCCACTCTCCCTCAGACTCTCAGACCCACTCTCTCTCAGACTCTCAGACCCACTCTCTCTCAGACCCACTCTCTCTCTCAGACTCTCAGACCCACTCTCTCTCTCTCAGACTCTCAGACCCACTCTCTCTCTCTCTCTCTCTCTCTCTCAGACTTTCAGGCCCACTCTCTCTCTCAGACTCTCAGGCCCACTCTCTCTCTCAGACTCTCAGGCCCACTCTCTCTCTCTCAGACTCTCAGGCCCACTCTCTCTCTCTCTGACTCTCAGGCCCACTCTCTCTCTCAGACTCTCAGGCCCACTCTCTCTCAGACTCTCTCTCTCTCTCAGACCCACTCTCTCTCTCTATATATACTGTATATATATATATATGAAAAAAGAAAAGAAAACAGGTGCACACCTAGTGCATTAACGTAATAACAAGTGTTTATAGAACATTAAAATCGATCAAATGCCCACTCACAAAGGTACTAGAATTAAAAGCAGATATTATTTATTTATTTATAAAATATTTTACCAGGAAGTAATACATTGAGAGTTACCTCTCGTTTTCAAGTATGTCCTGGGCACAGAGTAAAACAAAATAATACATGGTTACAAATACAGTTACATAAATGAACAATGTATACATTATATACAAGACATTGCATGCACAGTTAAAGAAAATATATATTATGAGCGTATGAAACAGTTACAGACCTGATTAAAGTGTGAGACAGCCTTAGATTTGAAAGAACTTAAGCTGGTGGTGGATATGAGAGTCTCTGGTAGGTTGTTCCAGTTTTGGGGTGCACGGAAGGAGAAGGAGGAACGTCCGGATACTTTGTTGAGTCTTGGGACCATGAATAGTCTTTTGGAGTCTGATCTCAGGTGATAGGTACTGCATGTGGTAGGGGTGAGGAGCTTGTTCAGGTAGCTGGGTAGCTTGCCCAGAAAGTATTTGAGGGTGAGACAGGAAAGGTGAACTTTGGCCTAGACTCTAGTGATGACCAATCTAGTTCTTTGAGCATTTCGCAGTGATGTGTGTTGTAGTTGCATTGGAGAACAAAATGACAAATTGAATTGTAGAGGGTGTCAAGTTTGCTAAGGTGGGTTTGAGGAGCCGAGCCATATACTATGTCTCCATAGTCAATAATTGGCATTAGCATCTGCTGTGCAATACGCTTTCTGACCAGGAGACTTAGGGAGGATTTGTTCCTGTAAAGTACCCCTAGTTTGGCATAGGTATGAGATAGGCCCCCCTGATGAAGTCATCATAGATGACGAAACGCGTAGGGCGTGGTTAGATAGAAGCTGTCACTTGTCCACGAACTCTACTGCTGCTGTATGAGAGACTCTGTAAGCTGTGAGAGAGACACTGGTTCCTATTCCCCTGGAACATTGTTGCCAGCACGGAGAATTTGGAGTTGCTGGTTTCCGGAGGGATTTCTTGTGCTCGGTGCCGAGATGGAGGGACGTCACTTCCGGCCATCCGGCAACACAGAGGAAAGACACGAGAGGACGCCATTGCCTATTTCAGACGGTGTTGCTGGCACATGAGAGCCTATCTCATATCTGCTTTTAAGAGTGGGCATTTGATCGATTTTAATGTTTTATAAACACTTGTTATTACGTTAATGCACTAGGTGGGCCTGTTTTGTTTTCTATTTTCATAGGTACAATCAGGGAGTTGTGAACCCTTTTGAAACGGGTTGCCAAATACCTGGATGTCATTATTTTTGGAACGGGACTTGGGTTTTTCAGAGGATATTTACAAAGGTTTTTTTGTGTAATATGTTTTATTATTATTATTATTGATTTTTATCCTTGTTATATTATTAAACTATTAGGTTGGTGTTTTAATAACATCACACATAAATAATTTTTTTTTTATATTTATTTTTAATACATTTTTTTAAATTTCTTTGAAATACTGGTTCACAATTTTATTTTTGTTATCTTCTCATCACCCCACTGGATGCACTTACAGTTGGGCTAATTGATTTACAGCTTTGATTAGGGTATATTAGAGGCGCTACTTCATCTTTTTGTTTTTTATTTATATATTTATATATATATATATATATATTATATATATATATATATATATATATATATATATATATATATCATACGAACCAGCCCAAAGACCAGTAAGGAGACAGCAACCAGCGAGGTGTAATCCAAAATAATCTGTATTGAAATGAACAGATACACGAAAGCCAACGTTTCGGTCTCTCAGGGAGACCTTCCTCAGGGCCGTGCAAACACCACACTAACAGTGACCCTACTTATATACCCACACCCCTAGTGCAACCAATTAAACATAACCAATCACCAGCAACCTGTCATTATTTACCTGTTGTGCAGCTGAGCACCATTGAGAAACAACCAATGCCTGTTCCAAAAGGCGCCATGCGGATCCACAAGCAGGAAAAAGCAATGTAGTAATCAAAAGCAGCCAACTCAGACATCTGCGTTTGATGTCCTAGATCCACGAGCAGGGAAACCCCTCTCGTGATCAAGGCTGCCTGCTCTGATGTCCATAGCCTGCGACCGGTGTCGGGAGCTGCAGCGCGTCACCTGACTAGCCTGCGCGTCATAGGGCAAAGGGGTGAGCCGGGGAGCCAATGGGAAACATCACTGCGCACTGGAAAGGCACGCAGTACCCTAATGGAGGAACCCTGGCAACCAAGGACGCCAGCACACAGTCCGCGCAGGCGCAGTAGTGAAAACTGATAGAAAGGGCAGCGCTGCACCCACAGCACCAATACAAGCCAGACACACGAGCCAAAAACGCCTGTGACTGAAAATAAAGCCACAGAAGGCAGTGGTGAAGGTACCAGGAGTACCAGCTGCACCCCACAACATAAATAATGACAATAAAATGACAATAAAAACAAGGGAGTGACAGTGTGCAGGGGAAGTGAAGCTATGGAGGAACAGTACAACAGTACATGCAAACATAAAAATATACATGGTCAAACATCCAATCAAGTAAAAATCAATGCGCAGGTAAACATAAACAATTTACAAAAAACAGCCCAGTTTTAGCTCTTCGTTCAGTCCTCCTGGTGCCATGGTTCGCAGTTCAAAAATGAGTCTGGCCTCCTGTTGTAGCAAGATCTTGCCCCTGTCACCACCTCGCGTAGGAATAGGGACCTGCAGGATAGGCATGCATCTAAGCGTTGCTAAGGAGTGTCTATGTTCTTTAAAATGTCTCGCGACAGGGAGACATTTAAGGTCCATGTCATCGCCACCACTCACTAGGGCTTTCCTGATCGTAGTACGGTGCATGGCCATCCGCTCCTTCAGCATCCTCACAGTTTTTCCAATGTATAGGAGTCCACAAGGGCATCTGATGTAGTATACCACGAATTTGGACTCACAGTTAAGTGCCTGTTGGAGTTTGATAGGAATGCCACTGTGGGGATGATTGTAGCTGGGGCCCAATTGCATGAACTGGCAGTTAGTACAGCCATGACACCGATATGAGCCTGGTTTCTTGGCCAAAGAGGTCTTGGAGGTGGCATATTTCTCTATTGGATCCGATCCTGTCACCATGTCACCAATACTAGGGCCGCGACGGAAGCAGAACAACGGTGGTTCTTTGGCACATGTGCCTATCCTCTCATCATTTTGTAAGATCCGCCAATTCCCCCGGATGCATCGCTTGATGTCATTGGAGGCGGTGCTAAAAGTGCTGACTATGTTGAGTCTGTTGGTCTCCGGTTTTTTGGACACTGATGTCAGCAATACATTCCTGTCAACCTGTTCCACCTTTTGTAAGGCGTATTGGATGTCCTTTGCACAATAGCCCCTCTCTCGGAAGCGGGCAGCCATCTGACCCAAAGCCCTTTCAGTCTCCGCTGGATCTGTTGTAATCCTCTTCACTCTTAAAAGCTGTGAGTAGGGGAGACCCCTTTTGAGTGGCAAGGGATGGTGGCTGGATGCCCACAGCAATGAATTCTTGTCTGTGCTCTTCCGGTACAGTCTTGTAGCCAACGAGCCCCCAGACTTATATACAATCGTGTCTAAGAAAGCAATTTCTTTAGAGCTGTGACTGAGAGTGAAGCGTATGGTGGAAGGAATGTTATTCAAAGAAGCCACAAATGCTAGCAGATCCTTTTCGCTGCCATCCCACAAGATGAACACATCATCAATGTAGCGTAGATATTTGACAATGTGGTGTCCATAAGACACATCATGGAGTATATGGGTCCGCTCGTACAGGTCCATGAACAGATTCGCATAGGACGGCGCCATGTTTGACCCCATGGCCGTCCCTGTCAGCTGTAAGTAATGGTGTTTCTCGAACCTGAAAAAGTTTTTATGTAGAATAACCTCAATTAGTAACATGAGAAATTCCACAGGGGGACCCTGTTGTACACCAGATGTTTCAAATTTGGCGCGGACTGCTTCCAGACCCTCCGCATGGGGGATGTTGGTATACAGACTAGATACATCTAGTGTGGCAAAAATGTAGTCAGATGTATCAATGGACATGTCACTGAGCTGTTTAATGAAGTCTGTGGTATCCTTAATATATGAACCCATGCTGGCTACCAGTGGCTGTAGGTAGAAATCCACAAATTGTGAGAGAGGGTGGCATAACGATCCACGGGCTGAGATGATGGGTCTGCCTGGAGGTGCTACGCAGGACTTGTGGATTTTGGGCAGAGTGTATAGCACTGGCATCACTGGATGATCTTGTGTCAAGAATTTGCTGGTCTCCTCTGTGATCCATGTGTTATTAAGACCAAGTTGGATGATTCCATCAATTTCCCTTTTATAGGCTGTCGTCGGGTCCCCAGGCAAGCGTCTATAGTGATGTGCTACCAGGAGCTGTTGTCCAATTTCTTCTCTATAATACTTATAGTTGAGGATCACTATCCCCCCACCTTTATCCGCAGCCCTCACAATATATATATATACATGTAGCCCCCTGTAAACAGCTCAGGTTATACCTATCTTCCTTCTACTGTGGTAAGTCCTGTTAAGATCAGGCGCCAGTAATCATTATGGGTTTTCCCCCTTCATAGCTCTAACCTGAATGCTGAATGGTAGATGCCGGCCTGGACTCTGCTGCAGGCGTGAGCAAGAGGGAGGTTCTGCTGACACCAAGATGGGAGGGGCTAGCTCTATATTTAGCAGCCCACTCCAGCGAGTAGTTGGTTCTTCGTCCTTGCTGTGTGCCATGTTCCTCTCTGATTGATGGTTCTTCAATAGAGATAGTAGCGTGAGAAGAGTTCGAGTGAGCAGTGAGACCAAGAGTCTAGAGCGCGGAGTATAAGGCCGTAAGCCACGAGTCCTGCGGAACTGTCCGAGGAGTATCAGGAGGCTACGGGCTCTCCGGCGCAGCATGCCGGTTGAGAGCGAGAGGAATCAAACCGATCAGCGTCTATAATTAGAGCTGATAGAACCATAGACTGGTGGACCAATGCCCTCACCCCGCTGCCAGGGGTGATGGGAAGAGAATTCAAGACCCACCTCGAGGCTAACCTCGGGGGTGGGCCATGGGGTATTGCTGCCCTAGCTCAGACCATCCTGTCGGCCGAGTGACTTGGAGGGAAGGAGAGGAGGAGGTCGTGGGAGTTGAGCAGGTTGTACTTGGCCCTGGCGATTTATGTGTGGCTTCTGGAAGCCTTATCGTTGGGATATCGTTGCATTGTCAAATAAAGAGACTGTTCTGCACCCGTAAAGACTGTGTGTGATTTGGAGAGTATAACCCTGGGACCCGAGGGGTTCTTCTATACCGGTCCTATCCCATTACCCTGGGAGTATAGAGGATGGAGGCTCTGCACCACTAAGATAATATGGAGGCTACTACCCCAGAAGCCCGGTCCTGGCTCCCCCACAACATCGCGGGAAGCTCAGGCCCTCCTGTTCCTCACAGGTACGCACCACACCGCATGTAACCAGCCCCCATGCACCCCTCACACTCCCGTAGAGACTGGGGGGGGGGAAACAGCAAGTATATTAAGCAGGTAGCGTGAGGCAACTTGGGGGGTCATAGCGGTAACCAATCCGGGGACCATGGCCCAGGGCCGCGTTACGGTGGGGTGGATAGTTGGAGCTGATCAAGTCCCTTGAGGCGGGTAGCGTGAGTCACTGGGGGGGGTCAGCCTGGTAACCAGACTAGGGACCATAGCCCGGGGTCCGCTATAGCGGCCAAAAGCAGGAGACGCCCGTACCTAGACAAGAGGTATCTTAACTATCACACACACCACCGAGCACTTGCAAGTAGATATGGGGAGTACAGTGTAGGAGAGGAGTTCCGTTGAGCCTGGGGTACCAGCCACCTCAATTCAGTGGGTCACATACAGTATGAAGAAGCAGCGTTCACATTTGAAGGGAAAGCATGGACTAGGTACGAGATACCCGTCAGACATGGAGAGTAGGGCACAGGTACATTTGGAGAGAATATCCAAGATGGCTGCCACCCCTACATGTGCTTCACAGAGAAGCGAGCTAAAATGGCGGTTCCCGCCGAGCCTGGAGCAAGCACGTGAGGTTTGCAAAAGGACTGTGAGACAGTTGTGGCGGGACATGTGCAGGAGTCTGGCGCCAAACCCAGATTCCTTGCAGAAGGAGCTGAGAGGCACGAAAGCTGACCGGCCACGTCATGCTGACAAGGAAACGACCCCGCCTCTGGATTCCACCAGAGGGAGGGGGGCCACCCAGAACCAATCAGGAAGGTCCACCCCCGCCCCAGCGAAGGGAGGGACCGGAGACCTGAGTGAGGAGCGTGACTTATGTCTGGCGTTCAAGGAGCAAGGAGCTAGAAACTTGTGTTGTCTTCCCTCCGAACGAACTATGTCAGAAATAAACACCTCTATTCACAAAGTACCGGGAGGCCTACTGGTCGTGGCCGTAGCGGAGCAGGAATATGTCCGGTGCTTGTGTGTGCACTGCGGATTGCCCGGCGCAGTACCGAGTACCAAGGCCCGATGCGCCAAATGTGGCACGTTTTACTTGTGGCCAACCGAGCCGCGGGATTTGTTCGGCACGCCCCGGGGTGCCTCTCCAGGAACTTTGACGGAGGTGGCGGACGACAAAGAAAAGACTGCTTTGGGTCCCCGGTATACAATATCGGGAGGCACCAAGGCTCAGCTGGTTATAGAACTCAGCAAGCTGGCCACCCAGACAAGCACGACCGCAGTGGAGGTACACAAGCGAGGACATTTTGTACCTATATCCACTGGTTGTATCACTGAAGAGCCAGGTGACTCCCCAGCGGAGGAACCGATCGTGATTTCTTCAGAGGAGGAGGAGATGGGTGTGACATTGGTGGCGATGCGCCTACCGGCGAACCACCCCAAAGGCATCAAAAGAGAGCAGACAAGCCCAGGGACCATCCGACGGCGAACACTGGTGCGGCCGGAGGCCCGTACGAGTCCCACCGCCGTGGTGACTCCCAGTGCAACGAAGACGGAGGCCGAGACGATCCTCGCGGAACCAGATGTCATCAAAAAGCAGCAGAGTGGTAAGGAGACCCCACCACCCCCTTACTCCCGCCAGGCACAGACCGCACTCACGGTGAACGAGAGAGGCTTGAGGCCTACTTGTTCGATCGTGTACCGGAGGTGTCACCCCCGCCCCCACCGGTCCTCGACGCACGGCCGGTGCGTGACCCCGGGGCGGATGGGAGCTCTGCAGGCAAGTCGGATAACCGCTGTTCCCGTTTCACTAAGGGAAAGAAAAGTCCGGGCGGAGTGTTCTCCTCCCAGCGCATAGACGGCGCCATTGCCCTGGCTATTCTACAGAGTCGAGGTACCTCTCGAGAAACCCAAAGCCTGAGGGGGAGTGCCTCTAAGAAGAAGTTCATTGGGCGGGGTGTTACCCCGTTGCTGGACAATGTTCTGGACGTTTCCCCTACCCCGGCCCTTAGCCCCCCTGCCCCGGCCCCTGCCCCGTCACGAGTGGTGCCACCGGGACCTACCAGGGATAAAATACGCTAATGACTTGTGGGATTGGGAGTTGAGTGATGGGGCCTCTGAAGGAGAGATACCGTATTCGAGCGTAATACCTGTGCCTAACCCTGTACCGTTTTGTCCTACAGCTAGAGGGAAAGCCCGTGGATCACCTACACTTGCAGAGGCTGGGTCTACTAGTCCAGTATTGTCCAAGATGAATCCCACAAGGTATTATAATGCCAAGGGACGGAGAGACTGCTCACGATCTACTGATGCGGGTACATCCGGGGTATCATCACAGGTAGATTCTGATGCTGAGTGCACTAGTCAGGCTGCTAAGTACGAGCACCGCGATAAATGGTGGGCGCCTTTGTTCACCGGTTACCACGAGGGTATGGATCGTATGCGATTCTTATTGATTAAGAACGATGTGGTAGACCACTGGTGGGCGGCGGGTTCTTTCACTCCGCAGGAGATGGGGGATGAGTTGGATCACTGTTTGAGGGAGATAGAACAGAAACGTATTGTACCTCAAGGCCCCAGTATACTGTATGACGAAGTAGCCCCCGAGGAACCATTGTTTTGGGTACTGCCAAGCAGGGCAGGGCAGCGTACGCTTACCAAGCTAAGTCGAGCTGACAGGGCCATAGTCGCTAGGTACCGGCAGTCACACGGTTATGAATATCCCTATGTGCCGGAGCCCATCATGAGAGAGGTTGAGGATAACCGGGACAGTTGGCTTAGGGAGGCAGTTCAGGAGTACCTGCGGACCAAGTACGGTCGGGCGGGGTATCACAATGAAGATAAGATTAGTGAGCTAGTGCGTATATGGAGCATCGGGAGGTGTATTTATATGCATGGTGTCACATACAAGCCTGAGCATGGTGCGGTTCAGTCGTTCGCAGTGACTGTCACTGACCACAATGGACGACGGCTTAGGAAGCCTGATCCGAGGCACTATCTTTAGGGTTCCCCATGTTGGGAGTACCCGGATTGTACTTACAATTACTACCTCATTATGCATGTATTCTATTGTTATGTGTGCTGTTTCCTAGGTGGTTCGCCGCAGGATGGTACTGCTAAAAGATAGGTCCAAGTGGGGACCATTGGATTCCACCATAGGGAGAGTGTAGCCCCCTGTAAACAGCTCAGGCTATACCTATCTTCCTTCTACTGTGGTAAGTCCTGTTAAGATCAGGTGCCAGTAATCATTATGGGTTTTCCCCCTTCATAGCTCTAACCTGAATGGTAGATGCTGGCCTGGACTCTGCTGCAGGCGTGAGCAAGAGGGAGGTTCTGCTGACACCAAGATGGGAGGGGCTAGCTCTATATTTAGCAGCCCACTCCGGCGAGTAATTGGTTCTTCCTCCTTGCTGTGAGCCATGTTCCTCTCTGATTGATGGTTCTTCAATAGAGATACACTGGTGACACACTTTATTCGAGCTCGGCTAGTCCCACGAATTCGGGTATACCCGGGTGTATTGAGGTTTGTGACTGTTTTCTGCCCGAGTGCATTGGGTTATTTTCCAGGCAGGGATTGAAGCATTTTATTCCCGCTGGCTGCAATACTGCACAGTATATATATATATACTGCATTACAATTCATGAATTTATGCCATCTGGTAGACACGCAAAGCATTGCAGCCTATTAAATCCTAATCATTATCATTTAACAGATCAGCCGCCCGTCAGCCAGGCATGAACCCAGGCTGGGAAGGCAAACGCAACGGGGCTTGTCAGAGGTGAGGAGCGGCGCATTCCAGGTATCTGCCAGGTACATACTGGGTATTTGCTCGAATAAAGTGTGTCGGTGCAGTAGTAGCGTGAGAAGAGTTCGAGTGAGCAGTAAGACCAAGAGTCTAGAGCTGCTGAGTATTAGGCCGTAAGCCACGAGTCCTGCGGAACAGTCCGAGGAGTATCAGGAGGCTACGGGCTCCCCGGCGCAGCATGCCGGTTGAGAGCGAGAGGAATCAAACCGATCAGCGTCTATAAGTAGAGCTGATAGAACCATAGACTGGTGGACCAATGCCCTCACCCCGCTGCCAGGGGTGATGGGAAGAGAATTCAAGACCCACCTCGAGGCTAACCTCGGGGGTGGGCCACGGGGTATTGCTGCCCTAGCTCAGACCATCCTGTCGGCCGAGTGACTTGGAGGGAAGGAGAGGAGGAGGTCGTGGGAGTTGAGCAGGTTGTACTTGGCCCTGGCGATTGATGTGTGGCTTCTGGAAGCCTTATCGTTGGGATATCGTTGCATTGTCAAATAAAGAGACTGTTCTGCACCCGTAAAGACTGTGTGTGATTTGGAGAGTATAACCCTGGGACCCGAGGGGTTCTTCTATACCGGTCCTATCCCATTACCCTGGGAGTATAGAAGATGGAGGCTCTGCACCACTAAGATAATATGGAGGCTACTACACCAGAAGCCCGGTCATGGCTCCCCCACAACATCGCGGGAAGCTCAACCCTCCTGTTCCTCACAGGTACGCACCACACCGCATGTAACCAGCCCCCATGCACCCCTCACACTCCCGTAGAGACTGGGGGGGGAAACAGGGTTACACACACATACATACAGAAGCACGCGGATGCACACAGATGCACAGATACGCGCACAATCAAATACACACAGACACACACAGACATACAGTCATGCACACAGATATACATACACACACATACTGTACAGAAATATATACACACACACACACACACACACACACAGACATACACAGTGATGCACACAGATACACACCTAAATTTTTAGGACTGTAGCAGTGAGAGACGGAGCAGACACAGAGATACAGTGACACATGAAAAGAAACACACAAGATACACTCAAAAGGAATATGAAAAGTGACAGATCTAGTATAACAAGTGACAGACATACGCAGGGTTAATAAGAAAAGAGACAGTCGGATACACACAGAGAAGTGATCATATAGATAACCTGTATCGGTGACAGACTTCAGGAGAAGTTACAATAAAAGCCAGACACACACGGGTAACAACGTTTTATTTAAACACCTGGAATCTTGACCCTCCACCTGCAGTTTGGGAAAGGCTGAGGTTTTGGGATCTGTGTGTGCGGGGTTTGCTGAGTCTGGGGAGACCCCTAAATGTTCTTTTGTGCGACCCCTAAATGTTCTCTCTGTGTCTGGGAAGACCCCTAAATGTTCCCCAGTGTCGCTCGCTTCAAAATAACCCAGAAAAGTAGCCTTGAGCACTCGGTGACAGGGCGCTATGCCCAGAGGGACTAGGCTCCCCCTACCTGTGAGTGTGGACTGCGTCCCCCCTGGCCTCTCTCCCCCTCTGGCAGCAGGGCTGACGTGGCAGGGGGAAGGGTCAGGGAGGTTAGAAATAGACAGAGGCAGGGGCACGGGGTCAGTCTGCACCCGGGCATGAGATTCCCGCCCACCCTGCCCTTTAATGTGAATACTGTTAAATATGTTGGTTGTACGTGTTTAAAATAAAAAAAGGAATAAATAAATAACTAGAATTTATACTGAGTTTGTGTTAGTAACTCCCTTAACTTCTCCAACAGCTGCTGAGTTCCCCTTTGGCGCTTAACGTGTTAGAAACAAGTGTCACTATTTCTCTGCATTAATTTGCAGGTCATTGGAAGAGTTGCACAGTGACAGCAATTTGTACACTCACCATCTTCCCCCGAGCCGGCTCCTGGCTGAATACCGCCGGCTCCTCCTTTTCAGCCATTGTTTGCTCCTTCTGGCTGAATTGCGGCTGCAGGCTTATCCCCTCTCTGCCTCCGATCTGTATGAAGGACAATGCTTTTAGAGATATTCTGGGCCCTTCCAACTCCTCCATCGTACCCTTCCTCTCCCTGACCTTGCAGCGCACAGAATTACCTGCTATCATGCCTCTCAACGTACCATGGTAACTCATTCTGAACATACATGTGTCCTTTCTATATGTTACACAGCTTGAATGACCAGGGCTGCAGACAGCTTTCTTGAGACCCAGGACTAGAGCTTCCACCGGGGCCCCCCACCCACGTGTCGGCAACCTTGCGAGAACCCCCTCTCTCCGTTTTCTCTTACACTGCCCCCTTCTCACACATCACCTCGCTCTCACCCCCTCTTAAACTCCCACTGTCACTCTTTCCTTTTTATACCCCCAGACCCAGTACCCCATTATACCCACCTCCCCAGACCCAGTCCCAAGTCATACCCCCAAGCCCAGTTCCCCATTATACCCCTATCCCAAAGCCCAGTACCCCCTTATACCCCTTGCCCCAGTACCCATGATACCCCCCTCCCCCAGGCCCAGTACCCCGTTATTCCCCCCTCCCAAGACCCATAACCTTTAATACCCCCAGGTCCAGTACCCAGTTATACCCACCTCCCCAGACCCAGTACCTGTTACACCCCCTATATTGGTCCAGTACCCCATGATACACCCCTCCCCTGGTTCGGTACCCCATTATACCCAGGCCCTGAACCCCGTTATACCCCCTCCCCAGGTCCAGTACCCCATGCTACCACCCTTCCCAGGCCAAGCACCCTATTATAAATGAGGCCCAGTACCCCATTATACCCCCCTTCGCCAGGCCCAGTAACCCGTTATACCCCCTTTCCCAGGCCCAGCACCCCGTAATACCCCCTCAACTGGTCCAGTACCCCGTTATACCCCCTCCCCAGGCCAAGTACCCTGTTATACCGTAACGTACTATTCTATAAATAGTGTCCTGTACAACAGCTAAAAGTAATGTATGTGCGGCTGATTCACAGCTCAGCGATTCCCATTTACCTGTAAAGCGCTACTTCCACCTTCTTGTTGAGGGGTATTCTCCGCCCATGCCTGTGATACAGAGGATAGTAATGTGAGCACGTGTATTCCTCACTGATAAGCATGTCCTGGTGCTGTATGGGAGGTTTGACGGTTAAACCAATTGTCCACAGCAATTAAACAGTAACAATCTACGCAACGTTGCTTCGCAATTTTAGCAACTTTTCGGAGTAATAGACCCCTTCAAGGCCCGTTTTCACGTCACACTAAGGGATAGTGGTACTTCCTTTTAATTAATCCTATCTAAGGAACCTGAATGGTCCATTTGACTCTCCCTTGCAGTCACATATAGGGGCATAGTAGCCTTCATAAAGGTTCTATAACGCTGGTTCTATTACGCCGGAGCAGAACCGCATTCATTTGAGGCCCGGGACACCCTGCTTCCTGAGATACCGGCCCCGTTATAGGGTGCATGTATCTCCTATGCATTTAAATGTCTTGTGTCACATGACCGTGGGATTTAAATGCATAGGAGATACTGGCAACCCATAACGGGGCCTGTATCTCAGGAAGCATGGGTTCCCGGACCTCAAGTCAATGCGGTTCTGCTCCGGAGACCTCCTGCTCACACGCACTAGTATTACATTTTTTATTAAAACAGCTTCATTTCCTTAGTGTTTAGCCGCTAAGGCAATGAAGGGATTCAACCTCAATAGCCTGTTTATTGAAGGCAGAGGGGGTGGATGAAGGGGGTAGTAGCCCCAGGGAGGGTAATTAGGCCTGCCTGGAAGGTTGCGGCAGGAGTTAACCTGCGGAACCGCTATGGTAATGAAGGGGTTAACCAGTGCCGCTAGCACACGGTGGGCCTAAACATCCATCCTTGGGGCAACTACCCCCTTCACCCAATCCCTCTACTCACAATAAAGAAAAACACACAAAAACCCTACTACCCACCTCCTCTACCCCCAACAACACCCCCCCACCCCCCAACACATACAGTACAGTAATGGGCAAAGTTACTATTATCGAAAATTGATAATAGTGCTTTTGCCCATTCTAAAACCAAAAATTAGCGTCATGAAGTCATGTAGCATCCGATTGCCATGGCAACCCGGTGTTATGATGCCGCGCAGCCATTTTCACTGCATGTGGAGGGGGAATTGCAGAAAAATAACGGAGAATGTCGGAGTCGCCACCACCGCACAACACCACCACCCGGAGATTGACAACGGCAACCCTTATCCTGAGGTAAGTGCCCAAAACCCGGAGTCTCCGGGTCAAACCAGGAAAGGTGGCAACCCTGGCCAGTATCCATATCTGGATAATAGTTATTTTGCCCATTACTGTACTGTATGTGTTGGGGGGGGGGGGGGGTTGTTGGGGGTAGTAGGGTTTTTGTGTTTATTTTTCTTTATTGTGGGTAGAGGGATTGGGTGAAGGGGGTAGTAGCCCCAAGGATGGATGTTTAGGTCTACCGGGTGGTATCGGTTAGCCGCTAAGGTAATGAAGTTGCCTGAAAGTGCATTTTTCATGAATCTGATTCATGCCGGGGGCCTCCTCCGGTGCTGATATTAATGTGTATCAGCTCCGGAGACCCCCGGCATCAATCTGATGCCGGGGGTCTCCCTCTCTCGCCACCGCCTCAGAAAAATTCTCCCTCTCTCGCCGCCGCCTCAGAAACTTCTTGGCAGTTCCATGCCAACTTTTAAAGGCGAGGAGATTTTGGGAGTAAATCGCCATTCTAGAGCCTCGATGAGCCTCGGGCTACTAGAATTGCACCAGTTAGAAAACTTGCGATAAGTGGCTTATCGCCGCTCACTTGGCGATTTGTTTTTGACGGCTGAAAAAATTGGCGATTCAACCCACTTATCGACACTTACTGAATTGCTGTAGGCATTTTGGGCCGATAACAGCTAAAAAGCCTTGATAAGTGGGTTATGAAGGCTACTAGCATAGGCCCCATAATCTCCTATAGTCAGTAACAGCACACCTTCTGGAGGTCACATGGGAACGGGCCTTGAAGGAGTCTCTTATTCCGAAGCGTTGCCCCCTATTATAATCACTGGTTGCTGTTTGTGTTTCCATAGTTGTATAGTGTTTTCTCCCTGTATTAGTCCTGTAATCCTCATTATGTTTCTGTACCATTTATTGGTGATTTGCTGTATAATACATCTTTTCTTTGCACCTTTCTCTTCATGTTCTGGCATTTAGGTGGCGGATGTGCACTGCAATTCTGTTGGTATATCTTATGGCTTTCAGATACCTTATAGCAGGGGTGCGCAAACTGGGGGGCGCTACATTTTCCTGGGGGGCGCGGGCGGTTGCAGAGGCCCTGCGCTCTCCCCCAAAGCATTTAAATGAAATACCGAGGATCGCGTGAGGCCAAGGTAACTCACTTATCGGGATTCAGATGCATGGTCTGACGCGTCGCCATGGCAACGTAACGTCACATGACCCGTCGCCATGGCAACGCGGCGTCAAATACCGCTGCGGGGTCACGACGGGACGTCACATGACCTGGCGGCGTCATTTGACACTGGAAAACGAGATAAGGGGAGGGGGTTGGTGCTAGCACCGGGGGTAGCTAGCAGGGGAGGCGAAGCTCAAATAGTTTTCGCACCCCTGCCTTATAGTATACTGCGATTTATTTTAGTGTTCCTTTACACCGTCTCATCAGTATGATCTGGGTAGTTACATTTGCAGCAGTTAGGCTCATTATAGCTAGTTCTTCTGTGTATAACTTACACTTATAACTATGCTGTGAGTGGTGTACTATAGATTGTGTACTGATGGCTATCGGTATGCATTTTAGGCACTTGATTATGCATTAAGGTTGATAGCACAGATTGTGTGTTGTACGTTCCTTCTGTTATCATTGTACAGCTTTATTCTAGATGTGTTGTTTATTAAACTCTATTCATTTAGAATACAAGTATTACTTTATTTCGGGGGTCTTAGTTGCCTCAGTGATATTGTTACTGTTTGAGTGCTGTGAACAATTGGTTTAATTGTATATATTGCTGGAGGAATTAGGGATTCCTCATGTACACTGGCACCGATTCTCATCTTTGGAGAGTGAGGGGGAGAAGGAGCATAAGGGGGGGGAGAAGGACCATAAGGGGTGGGGGGGAGAAGGAGCGTAGGTGGGAGAGTGTGAGGGGGAGAAAGAGCATGAGGGGGAGAAGGAGCGTAAAGGGGAAAGTGTGAAGGGGAGGGGGAGAGTGTGAGGGGGAGAAGGAGAGTGTGAGGGGGAGAGTGTGAGGGGGAGAGTGTGAGGGGGAGAAGGAGAATAAGGGGCAAAGTGTGAGGGGGACAAGGAGCGTAAGGGTGAGAATGTGAGGGGAAGGAGCGTAAGGGAGAGAGTGTGAGGGGGGGACAAGGACCATAAGGGGAGAGTGTTAGGTGGGAGAAGGAGCTTAAGGGGCAGAGTGTGAGGGGGACAAGGAGCGTAAGGGTGAGAATGTGATGGGAAGAAGGAGCGTAAGGGAGAGAGTGTGAGGGGGGAGAAGGACCATAAGGGGGAGAGCGTGAGGGGGGAGAAGGAGCGTGAGGGGGAGAAGGAGCGTAAGGGGGAGAGGGTAAGGGGGAGATGGAGAGTGAGGAGAAGGAGAGTGAGGGGGAGAAGGAGAGTAAGGGGGAGAAGGACATAAGGGGGAGAGTTTGAGAGGGAGAAGGACCGTAAGGGGGAGAGTGTGAGGGGACAAGGAGTGTAAGGGGGAGAAGGAGAGTAAGGGGGAGAGTGTGAGGGGACAAGGAGTGTAAGGGGGAGAAGGAGAGTAAGGGGGAGAGGGTGAGGGGGACAAGGAGCGTAAGGGGGAGAGTGTGAGGGGGAGAAGGACCATAAGGGGGAGAGCGTGAGGGGGGAGAAGGAGCGTAAGGGGGAGAGCGTGAGGGGGGAGAAGGAGCGTAAGGGGGAGAGTGTGAGGGGGAGAGTGTGTGGGGGAGAAGGACCGTAAGGGGGAGAGTGTGTGGGGGAGAAGGACCGTAAGGGGGAGAGTGTGAGGGGGAGAAGGAGCGTAAGGGGGAGAGGGTGAGGGGGAGAAGGAAAGTGAGGAGGAGAAGGAGAGTGAGGGGGAGAGTGTGAGGGGGAGAAGGAGAGTAAGGAGGAGAAGGACCGTAAGGGGGAGAGTTTGAGAGGGAGAAGGACCGTAAGGGGGAGAGTGTGAGGGGGACAAGGAGCGTAAGGGGGAGAAGGAGCGTAAGGGGGAGAGTCTGAGGGGGACAAGGAGCGTAATGGAGAGAGTGTGAGGGGGGAGAAGGAGCGTAAGGGGGAGAGTGTGAGGGGGACAAGGAGCGTAGGGGAGAAGGAGCGTAAGGGGGAGAGTGTGAGGGGGACAAGGAGCGTAAGGGGGAGAAGGAGCGTAAAGGGGAGAGTGTGAGGGGGAGAAGGAGCGTGAGGGGGCGAGAGCACAAGGGGGAAAGTGTGAGGGGGAGAAGGAGCATAAGGGGGAGAGTGAGGAGGAGAGTGTGAGGGGGAGAAGGGGAGGGGGAGAAGGAGCATAAGGGGGAGAGTGTGAAGGGGAAAAGGAGCGTAAGGGGGAGAGTGTGAGGGAGAGAAGGAGCGTAAGGGGGAGAGGGTGAAGGGGAGAAGGAGAGTGAGGGGGAGAAGGAGAGTGAGGGGGAGAAGGAGAGTGAGGCGGAGAAGGAGAGTGAGGGGGAGAAGGAGAGTGAGGGGGAGAAGGAGAGTGAGGGGAGGAGAAGTGAGGGGGAGAAGGAGAGTGAGGGGGAGAAGGAGAGTGAGGGGGAGAAGGACATAAGGGGTAGAGTTTGAGAGGGAGAAGGACCGTAAGGGGGAGAGTGTGAGGGGACAAGGAGCGTAAGGGGGAGAAGGAGCGTAAGGGGGAGAGGGTGAGGGGGAGAAGGAGCGTAAGGGGGAGAAGGAGCGTAAGGGGGAGTGTGTGAGGGGGACAAGGAGCGTAAGGGTGAGAATGTGAGGGGGAAAAGGAGCGTAAGGGAGAGAGTTTGAGGGGGGAGAAGGACCATAAGGGGGAGAGCGTGAGGGGGGAGAAGGAGCGTAAGGGGGAGAGCGTGAGGGGGAGAAGGAGCGTAAGGGGGAGAGTGTGAGGGGGAGGAGCGTAAGGGGGAGAGGGGGAGGGGGAGAAGGAGAGTGAGGGGGAGAGTGTGAGGGGGAGAAGGAGAGAAAGGGGGAGAAGGACCGTAAGGGGGAGAGTTTCAGAGGGAGAAGGAGCGTAAGGGGGAGAGTTTGAGGGGGACAAGGAGCGTAAGGGAGAGAGTGTGAGGGGGGAGAAGGAGAGTAAGGGGAGAGTGTGAGGGGGACAAGGAGCGTAAGGGGGAGAAGGAGCGTAAGGGGGGGAGTCTGAGGGGGACAAGGAGCGTAAGGGAGAGAGTGTGAGGGGGAGAAGGAGAGTAAGGGGAGAGTGTGAGGGGGACAAGGAGCGTAAGGGGAGAAGGAGCGTAAGGGGGAGAGTGTGAGGGGGACAAGGAGCGTAAGGGGGAGAAGGAGCGTAAAGGGGAGAGTGTGATGGGGAGGAGCGTAAGGGGGAGAATGTAAGGGGTATAGTGTGAGGGGGAGAAGGAACGTAAGGGGGAAAGTGTGAGGGGGAGAAGGAGCATAAGGGGGAGAGTGAGGAGGAGAGTGTGAGGGGGAGAAGGGGAGGGGGAGAAGGAGCGTAAGGGGGAGAGTGTGAAGGGGAAAAGGAGCGTACGGGGGAGAGTGTGAGGGAGAGAAGGAGTGTAAGGGGGAGATTGTGAGTGGGAGAGGGAGTGTAAGGGGGAGATTGTGAGTGGGAGAGGGAGCATAAAAGGGGGAGTGAGGGATGAGAGAGACAGGGTGACAGACAGGGGGTGAGGGTTGGGTTCCCCAGAAATTCAAAATCAAATTCTGGGGTTCCCTAACCATAAAAAGGTTGAAAACCACGGTGTGTGTGTGTGTTCACACGGCATTCAGTATCCTTGTACAATATGCGTAACATTGGTCATTGTGTGCTATTTTTCAAATATACTTTTGAAACGAATGTAGGGGTGTGCTGTGAGAGTGTCCGGAGGTTCCGCGGCGGCCCGATAGCACAGGGCGCCGCCAGGTTGGTAGAGCATTGCGCAATACCCCTGCGCGGCCGGAGGCACGAAGAGAGTTCGCGCATGCGCAGTGTAAAGCGCGCGAACGGCTGGCCAATCACCAGGAGGCTCTGCAGTTAAACTACAATCCCCATGAGCCTCAGCAGAGCCACCTGACACCAGGGAACGAATAGGAGTGCAGGGTTTGCTGGCAGGCAGGAAAGGGAAGCGTGGGGGAGAGACCACGCTAGCAGAGGGCACCGGAGGAGCTAGGGGAGAGGTCGTGTGTGTGTGCAGGGGGTCAGTGACCTACCTGCGTAGGCCAGATTTCCCCTCAGGCCCTGTGCAGACCCTGAGTCACCCTTAGCTTGTGGTGCTGTCAGGGAAAGCCATAGAGAAAGATACATTCATTCCCTTACTGTAGCAACAGATAGGGACACAGTGTTCTTCTGGAGCTGCGGTGTGTGAACAGTGGTTTGGGCTCAAGCTGCTGGACATCCCCAACTCTTGAGAGACTACGCTGGATCGGCGGATCGTTTTTGAAGTCTGTTACGGGCTGCTGGAGTAGCCGGAAGGTATTTAATAAGTGCACCAACACGGTACCTTCAGGCGCTGATCCCGCCTTGGGGGAGCATTCTTTGGGGACACTAGGTTGAGTGACCAAGGGACTGAATTACACATTGGACACGGTGTGGGGTGCACGCGGTGGTGGGAAGCGACATTACTCAATGAGTAGAGTGGCCAGGCCACTGGTGTGTAATTACTGAATATCAGCTATTCATGTACTGTATTATGTGTGTTATTCCTGCTAAGTGGATGCTAAGGTTTTGCGATTACTTATTAGTAAAAGGTTACAACGTTGAGGCTTGTTATCATTATTCTTACCTTGGGGAATCTTACTTATTGGGGATCCTGGGTAAGTGGAGGCGCTGCCAAGACCATATTGTTACCCCAGGCTCCCCATTAGCGGAGGCCCAGATCTCGCTGAGCAAGCAGGTACATACAGCACTAGTAGTCGCTCTATATCAGCAGGAAAGAGGGCTACACTGATATATATATATATATATATATATAAAAGTTATGGTGAATAAAAAAAGGGTGACAAAAACCCTCCACAGAAAAGCAAATAGCAAATGGATATATTACTGTATGCTCATTTGCATGTCTTAGACAGGTCTGCAACCCCGCCTTTCACCATTATCACCCAGTACTTCCACTGCAGCAAGGGATTCTGGGAAATGATATGCAAATGAGCACACAGTGCCACTTTTTGCTTCAAAACCACTTAAACATGGTTCCCTATAGGCTTAAGCTTGCAGCATGGTCACAGCCAGGGTTAAGATGCATAGCCAGCAAGTGGGTTTATTTACACACACAAAAGGAAATATGAAAAGTGACAGATCTAGTATAACAAGTGACAGACATACGCAGGGTTAATAAGAAAAGAGACAGTCGGATACACACAGAGAAGTGATCATATAGATAACCTGTATCGGTGACAGACTTCAGGAGAAGTTACAATAAAAGCCAGACACACACGGGTAACAACGTTTTATTTAAACACCTGGAATCTTGACCCTCCACCTGCAGTTTGGGAAAGGCTGAGGTTTTTGGATCTGTGTGTGCGGGGTTTGCTGTGTCTGGGGAGACTCCTAAATGTTCTTTTGTGTGACCCCTAAATGTTCTCTTTGTGTCTGGGAAGACCCCTAAATGTTCCCCTGTGTCGCTCGCTTCAAAATAACCCAGAAAAGTAGCCTTGAGCACTCGTGACAGGGCGCTATGCCCAGAGGGACTAGGCTCCCCTACCTGTGAGTGTGTACTGCGTCCCCCCTGGCCTCTCTCCCCTCTGGCAGCAGGGCTTGACGTGGCAGGGGGAAGGGTCAGGGAGGTTAGAAATAGACAGAGGCAGGGGCACGGGTCAGTCTGCACCCGGGCATGAGATTTCCCGCCCACCCTGCCCTTTAATGTGAATACTGTTAAATATGTTGGTTGTACGTGTTTAAAATAAAAAAAGGAATAAATAAATAACTAGAATTTATACTGAGTTTGTGTTAGTAACTCCCTTAACTTCTCCAACAGCTGCTGAGTTCCCTCTTTGGCGCTTAACGGTGTTAGAAACAAGTGTCACTATTTCTCTGCATTAATTTGCAGGTCATTGGCAAGAGTTGCACAGTGACAGCAATTTGTACACTCACCATCTTCCCCCGAGCCGGCTCCTGGCTGAATACCGCCGGCTCCTCCTTTTCAGCCATTGTTTGCTCCTCCTGGCTGAATACCGCCGGCTCCTCCTTTTCAGCCATTGTTTGCTCCTCCTGGCTGAATTCCGGCTGCGGTCTTATCCCCTCTCTGCCTCCGATCTGTATGAAGGACAATGCTTTTAGAGATCAGGACAGTGATACACAGCACACACTGGACAGCAAGAGAATTTTTTTGCAGGGTGCAACGGACTAAGGAGAACCCAATTCCTCCAATATAAGTATATAAGCAACACAATAGCCCAGCACACACTGTCTATAGATAATAGAACAAAGGAAAAGGATAATGCCAAAAGAAATGAAATGACATTTAATGTATAACACAAACCACCATAAGCAGAACCACATACCCTACATCAAATAACGATAACACGCAATAATAAAAACATATAACAGCAAAACCAGAAGGAGTGGGGAGGGGGAGGGGGCGGAGAATAGGGTACGTGAGCACAAATACAATATAGGGTCAAGACATATAAATTTATCCTGCTCTGTTTGATTTTGCCATTTTCACTTACCATATTGGTTATTCATTTGCA
Source organism: Ascaphus truei (assembly GCF_040206685.1). Classification (NCBI taxonomy): domain Eukaryota; kingdom Metazoa; phylum Chordata; class Amphibia; order Anura; family Ascaphidae; genus Ascaphus; species Ascaphus truei. The sequence goes on along the minus strand of NW_027457171.1, from coordinate 2,019 downwards.
CTTTATTGTACTATTTGTGTGGGGTTGTTTAGTCTCCTATTGGGTGACGTTATTATTGTTGGTCTGGGGGCAGGGAAGTCCCATTGGAGAGAGGGGAAACGGGCCTGACGAAGGGGTGTTTCCCCGAAATGTTGCCCCCCTGATGTTTCCTCTAATTTTTTTGTACCCACCTATGTGTTGTCTTGACCCTATATTGTATTTGTGCTCACGTACCCTATTCTCCGCCCCCTCCCCCTCCCCCACTCCTTCTGGTTTTGCTGTTATATGTTTTTATTATTGCGTGTTATCGTTATTTGATGTAGGGTATGTGGTTCTGCTTATGGTGGTTTGTGTTATACATTAAGTGTCATTTAATTTCTTTTGGCATTATCCCTTTCCTTTGTTCTATTATCTATAGACAGTGTGTGCTGGGCTATTGTGTTGCTTTTAGAGATATTCTGGGCCCTTCCAACTCCTCCATCGGACCCTTCCTCTCCCTGACCTTGCAGCGCACAGTATTACCTGCTATCATGCCATGGTACAGTAACTAATTCTGAACATACATGTGTCCTTTCTACATGTTACTCACCTTGTATGACCAGGGCTACATGCAGCTTTCCTGAGGCCCAGGACTAGAGTTTCCACTGGGGCCCCCCACCCACGTGTTGGCGACCTTGCGAGCACCCTCTCCCCCCATTTTCTTACACTGCCTCCTTCTCACACACCACCTTGCTCTTTCACCCCCTCTTACACTCCCACCTCTGTCTCTCACTCTCCCCCTCCATCTTACACCCCTCTGTCTCAAACTCCCCCCCTGATCCCACACTACATAACCCCCATCCCAGTACACACACACACAATAAGCCACCTCCCCAAATACACACACAAACACAGTAAGCGCCCCATCCCAAATACACACACACAATAAGTGCCCCTTCCCAAAACACAAACAAGCACAGTAAGCGCCCCTTCCCAAATACACACACAATAAGCCCCCCTCCCCAAATAAACAATGACACAAATAAATTAGCTTATAATTCAAAATTTGTAGAGCGTGGGATCCCTTTTTTCCTGACCCCTCCCCAAATACACACACACACAGTAAGCCCTCGTTCCCAAATACACACACACAATAAGCCCCCCTTCCCAAATACACACACATACACAATAAGTGCCCCTTCCCAAATACACACACATACACAATAAGTGCCCCTTCCCAAATACACACACATACACAATAAGCCCCCCTTCCCAAATACACACACAGTAAGCGCCCCTTCCCAAATAGACACACACAATAAGTCCCACTTCCCAAATACACACACACACACAGTAAGAGCCCCTTCCCAAATACACACACACACACAATAAAGACCCCTCCCGAAATACACACACTAAGCCCGCTCCCTAAAGGTTGTCCTTTAATCAGATCTTACCCGAGGTGTCTCTCTCTCCCTGGGGAAAGTGCGCCTTTACGCTGGGAGGCTCCTTCCGCTCTGAAATGTCCAAGTTTCCGCTCTCCAAGTAGCTCACGTTGGGAGAAAACTCCTTGCAGACGCAGTCAGCAGCTGTGCAGGTTATTGCAGTCAGCAGCAAGTGATAACAGCACAAGCCCAGTGACACAGGACTCAGGTACAGGGCGGTTGGGCTGTAACCACGGAAATCAGGTAGCACATAAACATGGCATTTTTTGAGCTGTAGAATGATGATGTGCGTCACATTCTGGGCTCAGCCCCTGAGCTCTCTCAGCTGCTACCAGCGTGTGATAATAGGAGAGATCCCTATACTGGGATGTGAGAAGAAACATGGTGGCCATTTACTGTAATACTGTGTCCCATAACCTGCTTTATATGAAGTGTCATTTACACTCATTAGTAAAGACGCTAAACATTGAAAAATAGCTTCTGGCAGCTTGGCTCATTTTCTCTACAAATGTTCAATGAGAAAGTTGAATTAAACATCTTGTGATTTTTCAAACGGGCTAAAGTGTTAAAATAAACCCTCTGGGGGGTAAGAGCTTTACCCAAGGCCGTGATCATA